>NC_092038.1:43780104-44080104 GCF_003086295.3 Arachis hypogaea
AGTCCGTGAGAGCTGTTCGCGCACCATCATGGGTTTCTGTTTTATTCCCGACCACTGCACAACTCAGTGCAGGGAAAAGTCAGCTAAACTTTATCAGCATGCAAGTCCTCCTTTCAGTCTCTGAATCAGATTTTGCTCAGGACCCTCAATTTCAGCCAGAAAATACCTGAAATCACAGAAAAACACACAAACTCATAGTAAAGTCCAGAAAAGTGAATTTTAACTAAAAACTAATAAGAATATACTAAAAACTAACTAAAATATACTAAAAACATACTAAAAACAATGCCAAAAAGCGTATAAATTATCCGCTCATCACAACACCAAACTTAAATTGTTGCTTGTCCCCAAGCAACTGAAAATAAAAGTAGGATAAAAAGAAGAGAATATACTATAGACTCCAAAATATCAAGGAAACTTAGCTCCAATTAGATGAGCGGGACTAGTAGCTTTTGCTTCCGAACAGTTTGGCATCTCACTTCATCCCTTGAAGTTCAGAATGATTGGCATCTATAGTAACTCAGAACTCAGATAGTGTTATTGATTCTCCTAGTTAAGTATAATGATTCTTGAAAATAGCTAGTGTATGAGTCTTGGCTGTGGCCCAAAGCACTCTGTCTTCCAGTATTACCACCGGATACATACATGCCACAGACACATACTTGGGTGAACCTTTTCAGATTGTGACCCAGCTTTGCTAGAGTCCCCAATTAGAGGTGTCCAGGGTTCTTAAGCACACTCTTTTTTGCCTTGGATCACACTTATTTCTTCTTTTCTTCTTTTTCTCTTTCTTTTCTTTCTTTTTTCGTTTTTTTTTTGAATCACTGCTTTTTCTTGCTTCAAGAATCAATTTGATGATTTTCAGATCCTCAATAACAGTTCTCTTTTTCCCTTATTCTTTCAAGAGCCAACAATTTTAACATTCTCAAACAAAAAATTCAAAAGACATATGCACTGTTCAATCATTCATTCGGAAAACAAAGAGTATTGTCACCACATCAAACTAATTCAACTAGTTTCAAAGATAAATTCGAAATCCTGTACTTCTTGTTCTTTTGTGATCAAAGCACTTTTCATTAAGAGAGGTGATGGACTCATAGGACATTCATAGCTTTAAGACATGAATTTTAAATTTTATTAATTATGAATTAAGAACAAGACTCAAAAATAGATATAAGATGATACTAAAATAGAAAACAAAAAACAACAAAAAAAAATTAAATAGGCTCCTAATGATAGAGGTTTTCACAGTTGACTCAACTTTTTGAGAATGGATGCTCTCAATGAGGGAGATTTTTGGTTTCAGTTCTTGAAGTTCACGCCCCTGCTTCTCTTGTTCTTCAGCAATTTGCAGAGCATGCATTCTGATTCTGCTGTTCTTCTTAAGTTGCTCATAGTTTCTTGCAACTTGGTGATAGATGCTTCTAGGCTGGCCCAGTAGCCAATTTCAGGAAATTCAGGGAGGAACTCCTGCGCCTCCTTTTGATAGAGTTGTCTTGCACTTGTCTTCCATTGACTTCTTGGTGATTGGATGTTCAATGGGTATGATTCATCTACTCCCATCTTTACCCCAGCCTTTTACAGAGCAAGGAGATCAAGCTTGGGTAAGCCAATTTGGCTTCAGTGGAATTCTTATTTGCAATTGTGTAGATCTCACAAGCAATCACATGATGAACCTCCACTTCTTTTCCAAGCATAATGCAATGAATCATCACTGCTCTCTTGATAGTGACCTCAGAACGGTTGCTAGTGGGCAGTATGGAACGCCCAATAAAGTCTAGCCAACCTCTTGCAATTGGTTTGAGGTCTCCCCTCTTGAGTTGGTTTGGGACACCCTTTGAATTGGTTATCCACTTAGTTCCAGGGAGGCATATGTCCTCTAGAACTTGATCCAACCCTTTATCTGCTCTCACCATTCTCCTATTAAAGGAATCAGGATCATCCTGCAGTTGAGGCAATTTGAAGATTTCTCTTATTTTGTCCAGATGGAAGTACATAACTTTCCCTCTGACCATGGTTCTGTAGGTATGGTAGGCAGTTCCAATCATTCTCTGCTTATCTGTTAGCCACAGATTTGAGTAGAATTCCTGAACCATATTTCTTCCAACCTTTATCTCAGGATTGGTTAGAATTTCCCATCCTCTGTTTCGAATTTGCTCTTGGATCCCCGGATATTCATCTTCTTTCAGATTAAATTTAACTTCCGGGATCACTGACCTCAGACCCATTATTTTGTGATAATGGTCTTCATGTTCTTTTGTTAAGAACTTCTCTTGATTCCAAAGATTCTTTGGATTATTCTCTTTCTTTCCTCTTAATTGGTTTGTTTTCCCTTAGGAGCCATGATCTTGATGAATCTTGGCTCAGTGATCACGGAAAAGCACACCAAACTTAGAGGTTTGCTTGTCCTCAAGCAAAAGAAAGGAAGGAGGAGAGAGAGGAGAAGAGCAATTCGAATGGTGTGGGGGAATGGTGAGGCCGAACGTCTATATATAAGGGGGGAAGAGGAGATTTCGAAAAATTGGAAGGAGATTTGAGAAGATGTGAAGAGATTTTGAGAGATTGGTGAGTTTTTGAACAAGATTTGGGATTGATTTGAGAGATTTGAAGAATGATTTTGATTTTTTAAGATTTGAAGGTGAATGATGAAAGGTTGAAATGTGTTTATGTAGAAAAGTATGGGTCAAAAAAGGAAAGTTTGAAAAAAATTTGATTGGAAAGCAAAATCTTGGTCCCCCACCTTTCTGGCGTTAAACGCCCAGAATGGTATCCATTCTGGCGTTTAACGCCCATTTGTTAGCCAATGTGGGCGTTTAACGCCCAGCCAGGTGCCCTGGCTGGCGTTAAACGCCAGGATTCCCTTTATCACTGGGCGTTTTGCTAAACGCCCAGGATGCTGCACACCTGGCGTTAAACGCCCAGAATGGTGCCCATTCTGGCGTTTAACGCCCAAAATGGCACCTTTACTGGCGTTAAACGCCCAAAATGGTGCCCATTCTGGCGTTTAACGCCCAAAATGCCCTTGCTGGCGTTTTTTCGCCAGTAAGCTCTGTTTCTCTGATTTTTGCACCAAATCCTTCAATAACTCTGTGAATTCCTTCATTTTTGATACTTGCCTCTGTAGAAACAAAACATATAACCTGCTAATGACTGGGTTGCCTCCCAGCAAGAGCTTCTTTATTGTCTTTAGCTGGACCTTTACTGAGGATCATTCCAGCCTCAGTTTTGAGCATTCCTGCTCAATATTGCTTTCAAGATAATGCTTGATTCTCTGTCCATTAACAATGAACTTTTTGTCAGAATCAATATCCTGAAGCTCAACATATCCATATGGTGACACTCCTGTAATCACATACGGACCCCTCCACCGGGACTTAAGTTTTCCTGGAAACAATCTGAGCCTAGAGTTGAAGAGCAAAACTTTTTGTCCTGGCTCAAAGACTCTGGATGACAACTTCTTGTCATGCCACTTCTTTGCCTTTTCCTTATAAATTTTTGCATTTTCAAAGGCATTGAGTCTGAATTCCTCTAGGTCATTTAGCTGGAGCAATCTTTTTTCACCAGCTAATTGAGCATCCATGTTTAGGAACCTGGTTGCCCAGTAGGCTTTATGTTCCAGTTCCACGGGCAGATGACAGGCCTTCCCATACACCAGTTGGTATGGAGAGGTTCCTATTGGAGTCTTGAATGCTGTTCTGTATGCCCACAGAGCATCATCCAAACTCTTTACCCAATCCTTTCTTCGGGCTATCACAGTCCGTTCTAGGATTCTTTTTAGCTCTCTGTTAGAGACTTCAGCTTGCCCATTTGTTTGTGGATGATACGGAGTTGCCACTTTGTGGCTAATTCCATATCTGACCATAGCAGAGTATAGCTGTCTATTGCAGAAATGAGTACCCCCGTCACTGATTAGTACTCTAGGAACACCAAATCTGCTGAAGATGTGTTTCTGGAGGAATTTCAGCACGGTCTTGGTATCATTAGTGGGTGTAGCAATTGCTTCTACCCACTTAGATACATAGTCCACTGCTACCAGAATGTAAGTGTTTGAGTATGATGGTGGGAATGGACCCATGAAGTCAATTCCCCATACATCAAACAATTCTATCTCTAATATCCCTTGTTGAGGCATGGCATATCCGTGAGGCAAGTTACCAGCTCTTTGGCAACTGTCACAGTTACGCACAAACTCTCGGGCATCTTTATAGAGAGTAGGCCAGTAGAAGCCACATTGGAGGACTTTAGTGGCTGTTCGCTCACTTCCAAATGTCCTCCATACTGTGATCCATGGCAGTGCCATAGGATCCTCTGTGCTTCTTCTCTGGGTACACATCTGCGGATCATTCCGTCTGCACATCTCTTAAAGAGATATGGCTCATCCCATAGGTAGTACTTGGCATCTGAAATTAATTTCTTTCTTTGCACTCTGCTGTACTCCTGGGGTATGAACCTCACAGCTTTATAGTTTGCAATATCTGCAAACCATGGAGCTTCCTGAATGGCAAAGAGTTGCTCATCTGGGAAAGTCTCAGAAATCTCAGTAGAAGGGAGGGACGCCCCAGCTACTGGTTCTATTCGGGACAGATGATCAGCTACCTGGTTCTCTGTCCCTTTTCTGTCTCTTATTTCTATATCAAACTCTTGCAGAAGCAACACCCATCTTATTAGCCAGGGTTTTGAATCCTGCTTTGTGAGTAAGTATTTAAGAGCAGCATGGTCAGTGTACACAACCACTTTGGATCCCACTAGATAGGATCTAAACTTGTCAATGGCATAGACCACTGCAAGTAACTCTTTTTCTGTGGTTGTGTAATTCTTCTGTGCATCATTTAGAACACGGCTGGCATAATAAATGACGTGCAGAAGCTTGTTATGCCTTTGTCCCAACACTGCACCAATGGCATGGTCACTGGCATCACACATTAGTTCAAATGGCAATGTCCAATCGGGTGCAGAGATGACTGGTGCTGTGACCAGCTTAGCTTTCAAGGTCTCAAATGCATGCAAACACTGTGTGTCAAACACAAATGGTGTGTCAGCAGCTAGCAGGTTACTCAAAGGTTTTGCAATTTTCAAAAAATCCTTTATAAACCTTCTGTAGAATCCTGCATGCCCCAGAAAGCTTCTGATTGCCTTAACATTGGCAGGTGGTGGTAATTTTTCAATTACCTCTACCTTTGCCTTATCCACCTCTATTCCCCTGCTTGAAATTTTGTGTCCAAGGACAATTCCTTCAGTCACCATAAAGTGACATTTCTCCCAGTTTAAAACCAGGTTAGTCTCTTGGCACCTTTTCAGGACAAGTGCTAGGTGGTTAAGACAGGAGCTGAATGAGTCTCCATATACTGAGAAGTCATCCATGAAGACTTCCAAGAATTTCTCCACCATATCAGAGAAGATGGATAACATGCATCTCTGAAAGGTTGCAGGAGCATTACACAGACCAAAAGGCATCCTCCTGTAGGCAAACACGCCAGAAGGGCAAGTAAATGCTGTTTTCTCTTGGTCCTGAGGATCTGCTACAATTTGGTTGTAACCTGAATAGCCATCCAAAAAGCAGTAATAATCATGACCAGCTAGTCTTTCTAGCATTTGGTCTATGAATGGTAAAGGAAAATGATCTTTTCTGGTGGCTGTATTGAGCCTTCTGTAATCAATACACATACGCCACCCTGTGACTGTTCTTGTAGGAACCAGTTCATTTTTTTCATTATGAACCACTATCATGCCTCCCTTCTTGGGGACAACTTGTACAGGGCTCACCCAGGGGCTATCAGAAATAGGATAAATAATCCCAGTCTCTAGTAATTTAGTGACCTCTTTCTGTACCACCTCCTTCATGGCTGGATTTAGCCTCCTCTGTGGTTGGACCACTGGTTTGGCATTATCCTCCAACAGGATCTTGTGCATGCATCTAGCTGGGCTAATGCCCTTAAGATCACTTATGGACCACCCAAGAGCTGTCTTGTGTGTCCTTAGCACTTGAATCAGTGCTTCCTCTTCCTGTGGATTTAAAGCAGAGCTTATAATCACTGGAAAAGTGTCACCCTCTCCCAGAAATGCATACTTCAGGGATGGTGGTAGTGGTTTGAGTTCAGGTTTGGGAGGCTTATCCTCCCCCTGAGGAATTTTCGAAAATTCCTTTGTTTCCTCTGGTTCTTCTTGATCAGGTTGAGCATCCTTGAAGATGTCCTCAAGCTCTGATTCTAGGCTTTCAGTCATATTGATCTCTTCTACCAGAGAGTCAATAATGTCAGCGCCCATGCAGTCATTTGGTGTGTCTGGATGCTGCATAGCTTTTACAGCATTCAACTTGAACTCATCCTCATTGACTCTCAGGGTTACTTCCCCTTTTTGTACATCAATAAGAGTTCGTCCAGTTGCTAGGAAAGGTCTTCCTAGAATGAGAGTTGCACTCTTGTGCTCCTCCATTTCCAGCACCACAAAGTCAGTTGGAAAGGCGAATGGCCCAACCTTGACAATCATGTCCTCTATTATGCCTGATGGATGTTTAATGGAGCCATCAGCAAGTTGGAGGCATATCCGGGTTGGTTTGACTTCTTCAGTCAACCTAAGCTTTCTGATAGTGGATGCAGGTATTAGATTGATACTTGCTCCAAGATCACATAAGGCTGTCTTAGTGCAAGCGCCTTCTAATGTGCATGGTATCATAAAGCTCCCTGGATCTTGAAGCTTTTCTGGTAAGCTTTTCAAGATGACTGCACTGCATTCTTCAGTGAGAAATACTTTTTCAGTTTCTCTCCAATCCTTCTTATGACTTAAGATTTCTTTCATGAACTTAGCATAAGAAGGTATTTGCTCAAGTGCCTCTGCAAACGGAATCTTTATTTCAAGAGTCCTTAGATAGTCTGCAAAGCGGGCAAATTGCTTATCCTGTTCCGCTTGGCGGAGTTTCTGAGGATAAGGCATCTTGGCTTTATATTCTTCAACCTTAGATTCTGCAGGTTTATTCCTTACAGAAGTGGTTGAAGAAGCCTTTTTAGAGGGATTACTGTCAGCACTCTCAGGTGTCTGATCCTCTCTTGGCGTCTGAACGCCAGAATTGGGTGAAGATTGGGCGTTTAACGCCAACTTCTCTCCCTTCTCTGGCATTTGAACGCCAGAACTGGGCAGGGAATGGGCGTTTAACGCCAGCTTTCCCCCCTTTTCTGGCGTTTGAACGCCAAAAGTGTTCCTCTCTGGGCTCTTACTGTCCTCAGAGGGATTTTGAACAGTGGTTTGGTTATCCTCTGTCAGTTGTTCCTTATTTGGCTTTTTGCTCTTTTGAGCAGTGTTATTCAATGTCTTCCCACTCCTCAGTTGAACTGCTTGACATTCTTCTGTTATTTGTTTAGATATTTGCTGTTTTGCTTGATTCAACTGTAGTTCTATATTCTTGTTAGCAACTTTAGTTTCGTGGAGCATCTCTTTAAATTCTGCTAACTGTTCTGTCATCAGGAGCAATTGTTGATTAAGCTCAATCATCTGTTCTTGAGGATTGGGATCAGTGGCTACTGCCATGACTTCCTCTTTTGGGGAGAACTCATTGCTAGAGTACAAATATTGATTTCTAGCAACAGTGTCTATAAGCTCTTGAGCCTCCTCAATCGTCTTCCTCATGTGTATAGATCCACCAGCTGAGTGGTCTAAAGACATCTGAGCTTTTTCTGTAAGCCCATAGTAGAAGATGTCTAACTGTACCCACTCTGAAAACATTTCAGAGGGGCATTTTCTTAGCATGCCTCTATACCTCTCCCAGGCATTATAAAGGGATTCATTATCCTCTTGTTTAAAGCCTTGGATGTCCAGCCTTAACTGTGTCATCCTCTTTGGAGGGTAAAAGTGATTCAGGAATTTGTCTGATAACTGTTTCCATGACTTTATGCTTGCTGTAGGTTGGTTATTCAACCACCTCTTAGCTTGATCTTTTACAGCAAATGGAAACAGTAATAGTCTGTAGACATCCTGATCCACCTCTTTATCACGTACTGTGTCAGCAATTTGTAAGAACTGTGCCAGGAACTCAGTAGGCTCTTCCTGAGGAAGACCGGAATACTGGCAATTTTGCTGCACTATGATAATGAGTTGAGGGTTTGGCTCAAAGCTGCTTGCTTTGATGGGAGGTGTACAGATACTACTCCCATATGCAGCTGTAATGGGGTTAGCATATGACCCCAGAGTCCTTCTGGACTGATCAATCCTACTTAGGTCCATAATGGATAGAGGGAAATGATATGGATTGCAAATAGATAAAAATATATTTTTTTTGAATTAACCGAAAAATAAAATAAAAACAAAAGGAAAATAAAATAAAAATTCGAAAATTAAAAGAAAATAAGATCAAAGCAAATTGAAAACTGAATCAATTAGTTAATTAAAAAGATTTTGAGATTAGCAATTAGAAAGATATGATTGAAAAATTTTTATGAAAAAGATTTGATTTTTGAAATGAGGAAAGAGAAAAACAACAAAATGACACCAAACTTAAAATTTTTAGAAAATCAAACACAAATTTTCGAAAATTTTAAAGGAAAAACACAAAGAGGACACCAAACTTAGAATTTTTACGGATCAAAAAGGGACTAAAGACATGCAAATTCAAAAATTAGAAGAAAAACAAAAGCATGCAATTGACACCAAACTTAAAATATGAAACTAGACTCAACTAAAAGACTCTAAACCGACGAAAACAAAACAGTCCTAATCTAAGCAACAAGATAAGCCGTCAGTTGTCCAAACTCGAACAATCCCCGGCAACGGCGCCAAAAACTTGGTGCACGAAATTGCAATCACACTTTGCAATCCCGCACAACTAACCAGCAAGTGCACTGGGTCGTCCAAGTAATACCTTACGTGAGTAAGGGTCGATCCCACGGAGATTGTCGGCTTGAAGCAAACTATGGTTATCTTATAAATCTTAGTTAGGATATCAATAATTATCAAGGTTGATTGTGAAAAGTAAAAGAACATAAAATAAGTACTTGTTCTGCAGTAATGGGGAACAGGTTGAGGTTTTGGAGATGCTCCATCTTCTGAATCTCTGCTTTCCTACTGTCTTCTTCTTCAAGCACGCAAAGCTCCTTCCATGGCAAGCTGTATGCAAGGGTTTCACCGTTGTTAGTGGCTACCTCCCATCCTCTCAGTGGAAATGTTCAACGCACCCTGTCACGGCACGACTATCCATCTGTCGGTTCTCAATCAGGCCGGAATAGAATCCAGTGATTCTTTTGCGTCTGTCACTAACGCCCTGCCCTCAGGAGTTTGAAGCTCGTCACAGTCATTCAATCATTGAATCCTACTCAGAATACCACAGACAAGGTTTAGACCTTCCGGATTCTCTTGAATGCCGCCATCAGTTCTAGCTTATACCACGAAGATTCTGATTAAAGAATCCAAGAGATATCTACTTAATCTAAGGTAGAACGGAGGTGGTTTTCAGGCACACGTTCATAGTTGAGAATGATGATGAGTGTCACAGATCATCGCATTCATCCAGTTTAAGAACGAGTAATATCTTAGAATGGAAGCAAGCATAATTGAATGAAAAACAGTAGTAATTGCATTAATCCATCAAGACACAGCAGAGCTCCTCACCCCCAACCATGGGGTTTAGAGACTCATGCCGTAGGAAGTACACAAAGAAACGTGTAAAGTGTCATGAGGTCCCGATACAATGTCAAAAGATCCTATTAATAGTGAACTAGTAACCTAGGGTATACAGGGATGAGTAAATGACATAAAAATCCACTTCTGGGTCCACTTAGTGTGTGCTTGGGCTGAGCATTGAAGCTTTCATTTGTAGAGACTTTTTTTGGAGTTAAACACCAGCTTTCATGCCAGTTTGGGCGTTTAACTCCAAGTTTTATGCCAGTTCCAGCGTTAAACGCTGGAAATTCTGAGGCTGATTTGCCACGCCGATTTGGGCCATCAAATCTCGGGCAAAGTATGGACTATTATACATTGCTGGAAAGCCCAGGATGTCTACTTTCCAACGCCGTTGAGAGCGCGCCAATTGGGTTTCTGTAGCTCCAGAAAATCCACTTCGAGTGCAGGGAGGTCAGAATCCAACAGCATCTGCAGTCCTTTTCAGTCTCTGAATCAGATTTTTGCTCAGGACCCTCAATTTCAGCCAGAAAATACCTGAAATCACAGAAAAACACACAAAATCATAGTAAAGTCCAGAAAAGTGAATTTTAACTAAAAACTAATAAGAATATACTAAAAACTAACTAAAATATACTAAAAACATACTAAAAACAATGCCAAAAAGCGTATAAATTATCCGCTCATCACTCTGTCTCTTACAGCAAAAGGGAAAAGCATAAGCCTGTAGACCTCGGGATCAACCCCATTGGTCTTAACAGTATCACAGATCTGCAAGAATTCAGTTAAGAACTGAAAATGATCTTCTGATGGAAGTCCATAAAACTTGCAATTCTGTTGCATCAGAGAAACTAATTGAGGCTTTAGCTCAAAATTGTTTGCTCCAATGGTAGGGATTGAGATGCTTCTTCCATAGAAGTTGGAATTTGGTGCAGTAAAGTCACCAAGCATCTTCCTTGCATTATTATTGGGTTCGGCCATGTCTCCTTCTTTTTCGAGATTCTCTGTAAGATTTTCTCTGAATTTTTGTGCTTTAGCTTCTCTTAGCTTCTTCTTCAGAGTCCTTTCAAGTTCAGGATCTGCTTCAACAAGAATGTCCTTGTCTTTGCTCCTGCTCATATGAAAAAGAAGAGAACAGAAAAGAAGAGGAATCCTCTATGTCACAGTATAGAGAATCCTTTATGTGAGTAGAAGAAGAAAATAATAGAAGAAAAATTCGAACACAGAAAGGAAGAGAGGGTTCAAATTTTAAGATGAAGAGAAGTGTTAGTAAATGAATAAATAAATAGAAGAAGATGAGAGAAAGGAGTTTTCGAAAATAATTTTTGAAAAAAAAAAGGTTAGTGATTTTCGAAAATTAAGAGAAGAAATAAAATTAAAATTAAAACAATTAGTTGAATAAAAAGAATTTTGAAAAAGAGGAAGGTGATTTTTGAAAATTAGAGAGAGAAAAATAGTTAGGTGGTTTTGAAAAAGATAAGAAACAAATAAAAAGTCAATTAGTTAGTTGAAAAAGATTTGAAAATCAATTTTGAAAAGATAAGAAGTTAGAAAAGATTTTGAAAAAGATATGATTTGAAAAAGATATGATTAACAAGATATGATTGAAATTTATTTTGAAAAAGATTTGAAAAGGAAATTAAAAAGATTTGATTTTTAAAATTAAAATTGATTACTTGACTAACAAGAAACTAAAAGATATTATTCTAGAATTTAAAGATTGAACCTTTTCTTAATAAGAAAGTAACAAACTTCAAATTTTTGAATCAATCACATTAATGGTTAGTAAAGTTTTTGAAAAAGATTTTTTTAAATTTTCGAAAAACATGAAAGAAAAATGAAAAAGATTTGAATTTTGAAAAAGATTTGAAAAGATAGGATTTTTAAAATTGAAATCTTGACTTGACTAACAAGAAACAACTTATTTTTAAAATTTTTGACTAAGTCAACCCAAACATTTCGAAAATTATGAGTAAGATAAGGAAAAGATATTTTTTATTTTTGAATTTTTAATAAGGAGAAAGAAAAACAACTAAATGACTCAAAATATAAAAATTATGAATCAAAACACATTATGCATGCAAGAACACTATGAATGTCAAGATGAACACCAAGAACACTTTGAAGATCAAGATGAACATCAAGACTTATTTTTGAAAAATTTTAAAGAAAAGAAAAACATGCAAGACACCAAACTTAGAGATTTTTCATGTTTAGACACTATGAATGCAAAAATGCATATGAAAAATAACAAAAGACACAAAACAAGAAAATATGAAGATCAAACAAGAAAACTTGTCAAGAACAACTTGAAGATCATGAAGAATGCAATGCATGAATTTTTTGAAAATTTTTTTAGAAAATTAAAAAGATGCAATTGACACCAAACTTAAAATTTGACACTAGACTCAAACAAGAAACACAAAATTTTTTGATTTTATAAATTTTTTTTTGGATTTTTCGAAAATTATATTTGGAAAAACGAAAAAGAAGAAAATTTTTTGGAAAGATTTTTGAAAACTTTTTGAAAATAAAATAAAATAAAATTACCTAATTTGAGCAACAAGATGAACCGTCAGTTGTCCAAACTCGAATAATCCCCGACAATGGCACCAAAAACTTGGTTCACGAAATTGTGATCTCAATGGCACCAACAACTTGGTACGCACAATTGTAATATCACTCTTTTTCACAACTTTGCACAACTAACCAGCAAGTGCATTGGGTCGTCCAAGTAATAAACCTTACGTGAGTAAGGGTCGATCCCACGGAGATTGTCGTCTTGAAGCAAGCTGTGGTCACCTTGTAAATCTTAGTCAGGCGGATTCAAATGGTTATAGAGTTTTAATAATTAAAAGATAAACAGAAAGTAAAATAAAGATAGAGATACTTATGTAAATCATTGGTGGGAATTTCAGATAAGTGTATGGAGATGCTTTATCCCTCTTGAATCTCTGCTTTCCTACTGTCTTCATCCAATCCTTCATACTCCTTTCTATGGCAAGCTGTATGTAGGGCGTCACCGTTGTCAATGGCTACTTTCCATCCTCTCAGTTAAAAAGGTCCTCTACGGTTTCCCGCATGGCTAATCAGCTGTTGGTTCTCGATCGTGTAGGAATAGGATTTACTATCCTTTTGCGTCTGTCACCACGCCCTACAGTTGCGAGTTTGAAGCTCGTCACAGTGATCCCATCCCAGATCCTACACGAAATACAACAGACAAGGTTTAGACTTTCCGGATCTCAAGAATGCTGCCAATGGATTCTATCCTATACCACGAAGACTCTAATCTCAGATTCAAATGCCCAATTGTCAGAGGGGAGTCGATGTGAATCGTTGATTAGAAACCCAAGAGATATACATTCAAGCTTGTTTTCATGTAGAACGGAAGTAGTTGTCAATCACGCGTTCATAGGTGAGAATGGTGATAAGTGTCACATAATCATCACATTCATCATGTTCTTGTGTGCGAATGGATATCTTAGAATAAGAATAAGCATGAACTGAATAGAAAATAGTAGTACTTTGCATTAATACTCGAGGAACAGCAGAGCTCCACACCTTAATATATGGTGTGTAGAAACTCCACAGTTGAAAATACATAAGAACAAGGTCTAGACATGGCCGAATGGCTAGCCTCCCCAAATGACATATGAATTCGAAAAAATAGGGAAAAAGACCCCTAGTACAATAGTAAAAAGTTCTATTTATACTAAACTAGTTATTAGGGTTACAGAATTAAGTAAATGATGCAGAAATCCACTTCCGGGCCCACATGGTGTGTGATTGGGCTGAGCATTGAAGCTTTCACATATAGAGGTCTTCCTTGGAGTTAAATATCAGTTTGTAACTTGTTTCTAGCGTTTAAGTCTGCTTTGCATCTTGTTTCTGGCGTTTAACGCCAGAATTGGGCAGAAAACTAGCGTTAAACGCCAGTTTGCGTCGTCTAAACTCGGGCAAAGTATAGACTATTATATATTTCTGGAAAGCCCTGGATGTCTACCTTCCAACGCAGTTGAGAGCGCATCATTTGGACTTCTGTAGCTCCAAAAATTTCATTTCGATTGCAGAGAGGTCAGAATTCAACAGCATCAGCAGTCCTTTGTCAGCCTAGAAGGGTAAGCACTCACATGTACACACTTTTTATATTTTTATCTTATTATTATTTGAATGAAAGTTATCAATTCCCAAAAAATTTTCCTACCAAGACGCATTAATCTACACTCATAAAATGCACAATTCATCGCCCGATTAAAAAGAGGTCGGCAACGGTGAAGCGATTGAAGCAAGTTAATGCTGAGAAAGTCGTCCAAAACAAACTAAAAAGGTTTTACACCCAAAAAATTTGTTTGGAATTCGACTAAGAAGCCCAGACAGCAAGTCGCAAAGACGATATAGCTGACTAAAGAAAGGATGAAAAGGCATAGTTTAGAAGGCCAAAAAGGAAAACCCGTAAGGCAAACGCCACCTCAAAGGGTGTCGAACCAAGGAAACCCAAAGCACCTACACAAAGGTTGAAAAAACAACCTTCAAAATATAAGCATGTTGACACAAGCAAAGTCAATACATCATTCGACACAAATTAAAACATTAAAGACTCAAAAGCAGCCTAAACGGTAGCTCAAGACTTTAAAGTGTCTGTTTTTAAAATAAAAGTTGCTAAGAAGTAACTAAAGCAAAGTGTCAGAAGGTCATCCATAGAAACTTACAAGAAACCAACAAAAGTTCAATAAGTCCACAAGTCGGACTATACCAATACATAATCAACACAGAGGTATAAAAAGATCATAAGGGGTCCAAGTTCGTCCCAGTAGCAGCATCCTGGGAAGAAGGTGGGATAGTCGAGATCGGGGTGGTACTAACAACTTCATCCACCCCATTCAAAATCTCCAGGTCGGGCTCGGACCCAGGAGGGACCACCTCGGCAGAAGGAGCTGCAGTAGCTGAAGTAATAGAAGCTTTAGTTGGCAGCACAAGGGGAGGACCCTCATCATCTTCATCTGGGGCAGGCACAATCTTGCCATCCTCCACCACATTGTCCATACTGAAAAGGGAGAGGTCGACACCTGGAGCAAGAACCCAGACCTGGGCTTTCAGATTTTTATACATAGTCATACTGCTCACCATATGGCCTTAGAGCTCGGCGTAATCGTCCTAAGAAGATTGAAGCCTTTCTCTCGTTTCCAACAGCTTGGCATAGGTCCGGGTATAACTCTCCTTGGCTTTCTTGGCCATGTCCTCAGCCAAGTTAGCAGCCACCTCCCCCTCAGTAGCTCGAGCCCTCTCCTTCTCAACATCCATCTCCAATTTAACAACCCTAGCATCCAGCTCGTTCTTCAGACCCTTCACCCTGTTATAAACAGCCTTGGGATCCTCCAGAAAAGCTTTAGTGGCACGAACGGGGGATTCCCTAATAACCCGGGATAAGGCTGCACTGAGATTGGCCATCCGAACACTATTGCTCGATATGAAATCAAGATGGTGAAGGATTGACACATTGTCAGTTGAAACCTGACCATAAGGAGCAATCAACTATGTGGCAAAAGCCACACCATCAAACTCTTTGCCATCTAGATTATAAGTTCCAACAGTCTTTTCCTTTTTAGGAGGGGGAACCAGCAGAAGTAGGAGAGGAGGCAGCACCAGAGGTCATCTGAGATGGATCCGATGGAACTATCCGAATTCGCGGGGTCGGGATAATCTTCCTCAGACCCTGAGACTCAGCCGCCGGATTTTTCAGAGGCAACTGTGCCGAAGACCCCTCCCCCGAAGTCTTCTATGACAAATTCTGGGCAGCCACTACCTTCTTTGCTTTGCAAAATATTTTCATTGAATCTGAAGAAGACACCATCTCTGAAAAGAAGCCAGGAGAACAGTTACACAACAGAAAAAGGACAAGATCGCAACAATAAAAGAAAACCTTTCTATGGATATAAAAGAGGTCAAATACTACCTAGCTCGGACCGGAAAAGGGAAGGATCTCTTAGAAATCTCTTAGTATCCAGGTGAGGAGGTCCCCCCAATGCTCCTCTAGAACACCCACAAAAGCCTGTTCTATTTCATTTAAACTTTCCCAATGATACTTCAGGACTACAGGGTCTTTTTGCCACCATAAAAGGAAGGTCGGCTCCTTATTTTCATCCAAAAAGAAAGGGTGAACACCCTCAACAGCTCGAACTTTAAAATAAAAGTTCTTAAAGTCACGAAAAGAGAATTCAAACATTGAAAACACTTTCTTCCCCTGGGTAGCTCGGAAAGAGATCCAAGAAGCCATTTTCTTGGTCACCTCGGGTTTGGTCAGCACAAACAAGTAAGGAAAAAGGGGGCAAGGTGGGTCGAACACCCAACTCTTGGCACAGTAACTGCAAGATCTTCATGAAGTCCCAAGAGTTCGGATGAAGCTGTGAAGGGGTCACATTACAGTTCCATAAGAGTTTGGTTTCAAAGGCAGTAAAAGGTAGAGTAATGCCTAGTTGGCTAAAGAAATAGTCATAGGTATAAAAGAAAGGTCGCTCTGTCCGAACTAAAGGAGGAAAACTAACTCTCTTCTCAGGGTCGGGCGACACTAATTCATAATTCTTCTCATCCTTTCTACGCTCATAGATCCTATGAAATCACCTAAGTTTCTCACAATACTCAAGGTCGGCCATAGTGACACACATTAACACTATAGAGTCTAACCAATCGGCCATAGTGACACACATTAACATACGAGAGTGAGGTCGATCCCACAGGGATTGAAAGATTGAGCAATTTTAGTTTAGTGGTTGATTTAGTCAAGCAAACAAGAGTTGATTGGGTGAAATCGTATCTGACAGTAACCAAATTGCATGAAAAGTAAAGGGAGAGGGAAAATTGCAGTAAATTAAAGAGCTAAGGAAATTAAAGTGCTGAATCTTAAGGAACAAGTAAAGTAAAAGGCAGTAACTTAAAATGCAAGAAATGTAAATTGCAGAAACTTAAAGTGCAAGAAATGTAAATTGCTTGAATCGTAAATGGGTCAGGGAACTGGGATTGCAGAAATTAAACTAGGAAAAGTAAATTGCAACCAACAAAAGAGTGAAAGAGGAATTGAATTGGAATAGATCTCAAACAAGAAATTAAAATTGATTAAAAGAAAGCATTCAGCAAAAGAACAGAATGAGAATGCAGATCTCAGGGGTTAAGAGACTAGAAAACCAAGTCTATATCTCACTACCTTCCTTGATCCAATTTAGAAATCAATTACAAGAAAAGTAAAGATCAACCAGTAGAAGAAAGGAATTTAAATCTCAATTTCTCAATTTTGCAGTAAATCAAAACAGAGAGAGATTTCAAGGTGAGATTGAGACAGAATTTCCTCAATTCTCAACACCCAAGACTCCAAGCACAAGAAAACAAAAGAGGGGAAGAAAACTCAGAGGAAGAGAATCCAATTCTCCTTCCCAATTCTCCCCAAAAACTCTCAATCTCAATAAGAACAATAAGAAAAATAAAACTGAGCTCTCCACTGTAAGTCTTCTGAAAAAAATTCTCAAATGAAAAGCTCCCTAATCTTTAAATCCTAAGCTATTTATACACTCTCTTCAAATGATCATGAAGCCTTGAATTTGGGCCTTGGCCTTGATGGAATTGGATTGAAGATAGCCTTAGTTGATTGCTCTTGGACTTGGAAAGAAATCCGTTTGCAATTTGGACTTTGGAGCCTTTAAGTTTGAGTCAAAGTTTGAGTCAAAGTTTGAGGCAAACTTTAACCCAAACGTTGGAGTGTTAAAATTATGCAAAACGGTAATTATCTGTCACTCACGTTTGAGTTCAATTTTGGGGTCAAACTTGAACTTAAACGTGCTCCTTCCAAGAACACTTTGGTGCCAACGTTTGCCTCCAAGTTTGAGGCAAACTTGAGCGCAAATGTTGGGCTCCCCTGCTCTAAGTTTTCGTCCAAGTTTGAGGTTCCCCTGGTGCTTGTTGTTGAGCCAACGTTTGCCTCCAAGTTTGAGGCAAACTTGGGTGCAAACTTGGCCTCCCTTGGTGCTTGTTGTTGAGCCAACGTTTCCCAGGGTGTGTTTTTGCTACCTTCTGCCATCCCTTTCTTCAACCTTTCTCCAGGCCTTTTGGTCACCTGTCATCAATCAACAAATGCATCAAAGCTATGCTAAAATCATGAGACTTCTTATCATCCTTGACATATAAGCAATTATAGCACAAATCCTCATGAAAATGCATCAATTTATTCATGGTTGATTGAATCTAAATACTTATGAATTTCTACCCAAATGGCTTACTTGTTGATGAGCGGATAATTTATACGCTTTTTGGCATTGTTTTTAGTATGTTTTTAGTATGTTTTAGTTAGTTTTTATTATATTTTTATTAGTTTTTAGTTAAAATTCACTTTTCTGAACTTTACTATGAGTTTGTGTGTTTTTCTGTGATTTCAGGTATTTTTTGACTGAAATTGAGGGACCTGAGCAAAAATCTGATTCAGAGG
Organism: Arachis hypogaea; assembly: GCF_003086295.3. Lineage (NCBI taxonomy): Eukaryota > Viridiplantae > Streptophyta > Magnoliopsida > Fabales > Fabaceae > Arachis > Arachis hypogaea. The sequence continues at coordinate 43,798,178 of NC_092038.1, forward strand.
CTGAAAAGGACTGCAGATGCTGTTGGATTCTGACCTCTCTGCACTCGAAGTGGATTTTCTGGAGCTACAGAAACCCAATTGGCACGCTCTCAATTGCGTTGGAAAGTAGACATCCTGGACTTTCCAGAAATGTATAATAGTTCATACTTTGCCCAATATTTGATGGCCCAAACTGGCGTTCTAAATCAGCTCAAGACTGCCCGGCGTTAAACGCCGGAACTGGCACAAGAATGGGAGTTAAACGCCCAAACTGGCACAAAAGCTGGCGTTTAACTCCAAGAAAAGTCTCTACACGAAAATGCTTTAATGCTCAGCCCAAGCACACACCAAGTGGGCCCGAAAGTGGACTTTTATGTCATTTACTCATATTTGTAAACCCTAAGCTACTAGTTCTCTACAAATAGGACCTTTTGCTATTGTATTTTCATCTTTTGATCACTTTAGATCTCTAGATCATCTTTGAACGTCTAGTTCTTAGATTATGGAGGCTGGCCTCTCGGCTATGCCTAGACCTTGTTCTTATGTATTTTCAACGGTTGAGTTTCTACACACCATAGATTAAGGTGTGGAGCTCTGCTGTACCTCGAGTATTAATGCAATTACTATTGTTCTTCTATTCAATTCGGCTTATTCTTGTTCTAAGATATCACTTGTTCCTCAACTTGATGAATGTGATGATCCATGACACTCATCATCATTCTCACCTATGAACGTGTGCCTGACAACCACCTCCGTTCTACCTTAGATTGAGTGGATATCTCTTGGATCCCTTAATCGGAATCTTTGTGGTATAAGCTAGAATTGATGGCGGCATTCAAGAGAATCCGGAAGGTCTAAACCTTGTTTGTGGTATTCTGAGTAGGATTCAAGGATTGAATGACTGTGACGAGCTTCAAACTCGCTATTGTGGGGCGTTAGTGACAGACGCAAAAGAATCACTGGATTCTATTCTGACATGATCGAGACCGACAGCTGAATAGCCGTGCAGTGACAGAGCGCGTTGAACATTTTCACTGAGAGGACGGGACTGTAGCCATTGACAACGGTGATGCCCAACATACAGCTTGCCATGGAAAGGAGTAAGAAGGATTGGATGAAGACAGTAGGAAAGCAGAGAGACGGAAGGGACAAAGCATCTCCATACGCTTATCTGAAATTCTCACCAATGAATTACATAAGTATCTCTATCTTTATTATATGCTTTATTCATAAATCATTCATAACCATTTGAGTCTGCCTGACTGAGATTTACAAGATGACCATAGCTTGCTTCATACCAACAATCTCCGTGGGATCGACCCTTACTCGTGTAAGGTTTATTACTTGGACGACCCAGTGCACTTGCTGGTTAGTTGTGCGAAGTTGTCATAAAGAGTTGAGATTGCAATTGAGCGTACCATGTTGATGGTGCCATTGATAATCACAATAGCACACCCTTGAGGAAAAACTTGCTGGCGGTTAAACGCCAGTAAGGGCAGCAAATGGGCGTTTAACGCCAAGTCTGGTACCATTCTGGGCGTTTAACGCCAGAAAGGGGCACCAGACTGGCGTTAAACGCCAGGAAAGGGCAAGAAGCTGGCGTTAAACGCCAGAAATGGGCACCAGCCCGGCGTTTAACGCCAGAATTGGCATAAAGAGCATTTTTTTCTCGCCACTTGGTGCAAGGATGACTTTTCCTTAACACGTCAGGATCTGTGGACCCCACAGGATCCCCACCTACCCCTCCGCTCTCTTTCCCCTTCACCCATTCACCAATCACCTCAACACCTCTTCCCCCAAAACCCCTTACCTATCATATGCCACTATTCTCTTCACCACTCACATCCACCCTTCATAAAACCCCACCTACCTCACCATTCAAATTCAAACCACTTTCCCTCCCAAACCCACCCATAATGGCCGAACCCTACCCCTCTCTCCACCCCTATATAAACCCATCTTCACTCCTTCATTTTCACACAACCTAAACACTACTTCTCCCCTTTGGCCGAAACACAAAGCCCCTCCTCCATCTCCTCTATTTCTTCTTCTTCTACTCTCTTCTTTCTTCTTTTGCTCGAGGACGAGCAAACCTTCTAAGTTTGGTGTGGTAAAAGCATTGCTTTTTGTTTTTCCATAACCATTTATGGCACCTAAGGCCGGAGAAACCTCTAGAAAGAGGAAAGGGAAGGCAAAAGCTTCCACCTCTGAGTCATGGGAGATGGAGAGATTCATCTCAAGGGTGCATCAAGACCACTTCTATGAAGTTGTGGCCATGAAGAAGGTGATCCCCGAGGTCCCTTTCAAACTCAAAAAGAGTGAATATCCGAAGATCCAATATGAGATCCAAAGAAGAGGTTGGGAAGTTCTTACCAACCCCATTCAACAAGTTGGAATCTTAATGGTTCAAGAGTTCTATGCCAATGCATGGATCACCAAGAACCATGATCAAAGTGTGAATCCGAACCCAAAGAATTGGCTTACAATGGTTCGGGGGAATTGCTTGGATTTTAGTCCGAAAAATGTAAGGTTGGCATTCAACTTACCCATGATACAAGGAAATGAACACCCTTACACTAGAAGGGTCAACTTTGATCAAAGGTTGGACCAAGTCCTCATAGACATTTGTGAAGAGGGCGCTCAATGGAAGAGAGATTCAAGAGGAAAGCCGGTTCAACTGAGAAGGCATGACCTCAAGCCCGTGGCTAGAGGATGGTTGGAGTTTATCCAACGCTCAATCATTCCCACTAGCAACCGATCCGAGGTTACTATAGACCGAGCTATCATGATTCATAGCATCATGATTAGAGAGGAAGTAGAAGTTCATGAGGTTATATCCCAAGAACTTTATAAGGTGGCGGACAAGTCCTCTACCTTGGCAAGGTTAGCTTTCCCTCATCTCATTTGTCACCTCTGTTATTCAGTTAGAATTGACATAGAGGGAGATATCCTCATTGATGAAGACAAGCCCATCACTAAGAAGAGGATGGAGCAAACAAGAGATCCCACTCACCATGAAATCCCTGAGATACCTCAAGGGATGCACTTTCCTCCACAAAACTATTGGGAGCAAATCAACACCTCCCTAGGAGAATTGAGTTCCAACATGGGACAACTAAGGGTGGAGTACCAAGAACATTCCATTCTCCTCCATGAAATTAGAGAAGATCAAAGAGTCATGAGAGAGGAGCAACAAAGGCAAGGAAGAGACATTGAGGAGCTCAAGCACTCCATAAGATCTTCAAGAGGAAGAACAAGCTGCCATCACTAAGGTGGACCCGTTCTTTAATCTCCTTGTTCTTTAATTTCCTGTTTTTCAAATTTTTATGCCTATGTTTATCTATGTTTGTGTCTTATGATCATTAGTGTCTTAGTGTCTATGCCTTAAAGTTATGAATGTCCTATGAATCCATCACCTTTCTTAAATGAAAAATGTTCTTAATTGAAAAAGAGAAGAATTGCATGAATTTTGAATTTTATAACAGATTAATTATTTTGATGTGGTGGCAATACTTTGGTTTTTGAATGTATGCTTGAACAGTTCATATGTCTTTTGAATTTGTTGTTCATGAATGTGGGCTCTTGAAAGAATGATGAAAAAGGAGACATGCTACTGAGGATCTGAAAAATCATAAAAATGATTCTTGAAGCAAGAAAAAGCATTGAATTAAAAAAAAATGAAAAAAGGGGGAAAAGAAAAAGAAAAAAAAATAAAGTTGTGATCCAAGGCAAAAAGAGTGTGCTTAAGAACCCTGGACACCTCTAATTGGGGACTCTAGCAAAGCTGAGTCACAATCTGAAAAGGTTCACCCAGTTATGTGTCTGTGGCATGTATGTATCCGGTGGTAATATTAGAAGACAGAATGCTTTGGGCTACAGCCAAGACTCATAAAGTAGCTATGTTCAAGAATCATCATACTTAACTAGGAGAATCAATAACACTATCTGGATTCTGAGTTCCTATAGAAGCCCATCATTCTGAATTTCAAAGGATAGAGTGAGATGCCAAAACTGTTCAGAGGCAAAAAGCTAAAAGCCCCGCTCATCTAATTAATACTGATCTTCATAGATGTTTTTGGAATTCATTGCATATTCTCTTCTTTTTATCTTATTTGATCTTCAGTTGCTTGGGGACAAGCAACAATTTAAGTTTGGTGTTGTGATGAGCGGATAATTTATACGCTTTTTGGCATTGTTTTTAGTATGTTTTAGTTAGTTTTTATTATATTTTTATTAGTTTTTAGTTAAAATTCACTTTTCTGGACTTTACTACGAGTTTGTGTGTTTTTTTGTGATTTCAGGTATTTTCTGACTGAAATTGAGGGACCTGAGCAAAAATCTGATTCAGAGGCTGAAAAGGACTGCAGATGCTGTTGGATTCTGACCTCCCTACACTCGAAGTGGATTTTCTAGAGATACAGAAACCCAATTGGTGCGCTCTTAATTGCGTTGGAAAGTAGACATCCTGGGCTTTCCAGCAATATATAATAGTCCATACTTTGCCCGATATTTGATGGCCCAAACCGGCGTTCCAAATCAGCTCAAGACTGCCCGGCGTTAAACGCCGGAACTGGCACAAGAATGGGAGTTAAACGCCCAAACTGGCACAAAAGCTGGCGTTTAACTCTAAGAAAAGTCTCTACACGAAAATGCTTCAATGCTCAGCCCAAGCACACACCAAGTGGGCCCGGAAGTGGATTTTTATGTCATTTACTCATATTTGTAAACCCTAAGCTACTAATTCTCTACAAATAGGACCTTTTGCTGTTGTATTTTCATCTTTTGATCACTTTAGATCTCTAGATCATCTTTGGACGTCTATTTCTTAGATTAAGGGGGCTGGCCTCTCGGCCATGCCTAGACCTTGTTCTTATGTATTTTCAACGGTGGAGTTTCTACACACCATAGATTAAGGTGTGGACCTCTGCTGTACCTCGAGTATTAATGCAATTACTATTGTTCTTCTATTCAATTCGGCTTATTCTTGTTCTACGATATCACTTGTTCCTCAACTTGATAAATGTGATGATCCGTGACACTCATCATCATTCTCACCTATGAACGTGTGCCTAACAACCACCTCCGTTCTACCTTAGATTGAGTGGATATCTCTTGGATGCCTTAATCGGAATCTTCGTGGTATAAGCTAGAATTGATGGCGGAATTCAAGAGAATCCGGAAGGTCTAAACCTTGTCTGTGGTATTCTGAGTAGGATTCAAGGATTGAATAACTGTGACGAGCTTCAAACTCGCGATTGTGGGGCGTTAGTGACAGACGCAAAAGAATCACTGGATTCTATTCCGACATGATCGAGAACCGACAGCTGAATAGCCGTGCTGTGACAGAGCGCGTTGAACATTTTCACTGAAAGGACGGGACTGTAGCCATTGACAATGGTGATGCCCAACATACAGCTTGCCATGGAAAGGAGTAAGAAGGATTGGATGAAGACAGTAGGAAAGCAGAGAGACGGAAGGGACAAAGCATCTCCATACGCTTATCTGAAATTCTCACCAATGAATTACATAAGTATCTCTATCTTTATTTTATGCTTTATTCATAAATCATTCATAACCATTTGAGTCTGCCTGACTGAGATTTACAAGATGACCATAGCTTGCTTCATACCAACAATCTCCGTGGGATCGACCCTTACTCGCGTAAGGTTTATTACTTGGACGACCCAGTGCACTTGCTGGTTAGTTGTGCGAAGTTGTGATAAAGAGTTGAGATTGCAATTGAGCGTACCATGTTGATGGCGCCATTGATGATCACAATTTCGTGCACCACTTGTAACTCAAGAAAGTGCATAAAACCAAGTAAAAACTAATGAAAAAGGCTTGTGAAACTAGCCTAAGATGACTTGTCATCACAACACCAAACTTAAATCTTGCTTGTCCCCAAGCAAGCAGTAAAACATAAGGAAAATTACTAGAAGCAGAGGAGTGTATAAGCCCTTTTATTGGAAGACATTGAATACTGGTAAATGGGGTTTTCCTGCATGGTATCTTAGGGATTTTTATTCTGTGGCTGAGGCATCAACATTCCTCTGGATCCTTACTTGAATCACACAAAAAATTGAGACTTGTTATTGTTTGGTCCTTAGCTTTTCTTGTTCTTTTTCTTGGCTGAGGCTTAATGTTATATGCTAAGGCGACTTTTTAGAGTAAGCTTTCAGCTAGCATTCCCGCCCCAGTTGGTTCAAGATGCTAGGTGTTAAAGCACCCCTATGGGCTTACTTGCTCAAGCCTCTCCTTAGCACACACACATCACAGGCATTTAGCTTGTTTTGTTCATCTCTGTTTGTTCTTTGGAAATTGATGCCCAGCACCTCTTTGGGTTACTAAATGCTTTGTCTCAAAGTAGCTCTTGATGGTGGACTTTTGGCTGGCAATCCCGGGTTAGTTAACCCAAGTTGCCGGGTGATGAAGCACCCCTTAGAACCTAGTTATCCAAGCTTATCTTTGTACAAAAAGCATCACAGGCATATATCCAAATCTTAAGCTATTGATGCCCAGCCTTGTTTATTTCTTTTTGCTTCTTTTTCTTGCATTTTCTTTCTTTTATTTTGGACCTTTTTCTTTTGTCAAGTCTCATGAAATGTAACTCAAGTTCATATCACAAAGTCATGCCAACATTCAGCCTTATTCATAAATCAACTAATGAACACATACCACCACATAACCTCATTTTGTCTCATATCATACTAGACTTTTACTCTTTCTCTATTTCACAGTTATTTTTCTTTTATTCAAGCATGAGGAACAAAGCATATAATTCAAATAAGATGAAAGTGAATCAAGTACTTAAACTATCAAGCCAAAATAGCATGAAAACAAACAAACAGTAAATATATCTAATAGAACACTAATCGTCAGGGGACATTTGCACTTTCAAATAGCATATTTGAGCTAAAGTCAGTGAGAGAACAATACAACCTTTTGGAGCCCATTGTTTTCTCTGTGTCATCATCTTTGTTAGATCCCATGTCCTTCCTTTGTCCATGATGATGTACTTTGTCCTCCAAGGGGTTGAATGACTTCCTACAAAAGGTATTGAAAGTTGCTTGTTCCCCCAAGCACTTAAGAAACAGTTAGCATGCATGTCTGCTTGTAATCCTCTGAACCTAAGTTGGTGCAGGGACACCAAACTTAGTTCCTTGCCTACTTCTATATGCAGCAGAATAAATACATGCATGAAACATCAAGTACTTTTCATTAAGAAAGTGAACTATGAACTAGAAAATGGATGTAAACTAGAAAACAAACTAAAAACTAGAAACATAACAATCATTAAGTAGTTTCTCTAATTGTCTGGAGCCGATACTAATCATGCTGAGGGTGCAATGTGTTAAAAAAAAATTTTGGTGGAACACCAAACTTAGCTTCCAACATTCACCCCTTAATTATTTTGATGTGCAACACAAAACTTAGCTCCTTGCAATACAGGGTAATCTACTTAACTTCTTTATTGAAATAACTAAGAAAGAAAAACTACTGATCTATAGCCGATGACTTTCTTCCTCTTTTTCCAGTTTGTTAAGAGGAATGACCTCAAGGCGGGAAAAGATTCAGCTATTGTCCCTTGTCTTGGCCTTTCCTCAGTAAGCTTCCTTTTTCAAATGGATTGATTGATCTTGCTTGCTGGATCAGGGACAAGATTGGTGCTCTTGTTAGTTGCCTTCATTTCTTTGGATTCAAGACTTGGTTGCTGTGTGATTATTGGAGTGATTTCTTCATTAGGAACCTCCTGAATTGGTGGTTCCATGAGCCTTTCCTCTTTGCACTTCTCTACTTTAATTGTGTGTGACTTCTCTTGATTGTCCTCCTCCATTCCTTCTTCATGACTTTCCATTAAATCCTTTGGGAGGGAATCTTCATGTTCTGTTGTCACTTCAATTAGCTTTTGTGAATATAAAATTCTTGGCTCATGTTCCTCATCCTTTATTGTAATTTCACTTGACACAGGGACCTCTTCTTTTTTCTCTTCCACGTTCTCCTTTGCATCCACCAATTTTCTCATCTATCTCATGAGAAAGGATTTCTAGTTCTATCTGGGATTGTTGTTGTTCCTCCACAAGGCTGTTGAAGCTGGACTCAAGCTCTGAGAATCTTTGGCTAGTAGAAGTTTGTGTTGAGACATATTTAGGTGATGAAGAATTGTCAAATGTAGAACTAGAAGGTGAGGTCGGACACTCTCTCATGTGACTTGACTGCTCAGAATTTGCAGTTTCTTGGTGAGACTCCCAACCACCATTAGAATAATGACTTGAATCATTTTGTGGTGGTGAGAAGTATCCCATATGATTCTCTTGCTCATCTTGTGGTTCTGAAGCATAACTCCATGGATTGGAGTGCTCATAATTTGAATCTTCTTGGTGATATTCCCAGCCACCATTAGAGATTGGTGATGGTGGATAATATCCCATAAAATTTTGTTTGACCATAAGATGAGTTGAACTCCATTTCTATTTTGTAAAATGCAACATCAATGGAAATTGAAATTCATGTCACAGAGACAGAATTTCTTAGTGAGGCAATAACTCAAACACCTTGGTTTCAACTTAGAACAGAGAACAAAAACAAAAAAATGCTTGATCTAGACTTCTCACCCACATAATCATTGTTGATCTAAATCAATCCCCGGCAATGGTGCCAAAAACTTGATGGGTGTTTTTGTGAAAAAAATGAATTTCCAAACACACAAACTCACCGGCAAGTGTACCGGGTCGCATCAAGTAATAATAACTCACGAGAGTGAGGTCGATCCCACAGGGATTGAAGGATTGAGAAATTTTAGTTTAATGGTTGATTTAGTCAAGCAAACAAGAGTTGATTGGGTGAAATCGTATCTGACAGTAACCAAATTACATGAAAAGTAAAGGGAGAGGGAAAATTTGCAGTAAATTAAAGAGCTAAGGAAATTAAAGTGATGAATCTTAAGGAACAAGTAAAGTAAAAGGCAGTAACTTAAAGTGCAAGAAATGTAAATTGTAGAAACTTAAAGTGCAAGAAATGTAAATTGCTTGAATCGTAAATGGGTCAGGGAACTGGGATTGCAGAAATTAAACTAGGAAAAGTAAATTGCAACCAACAAAAGAGTAAAAGAGGAATTGAATTGGAACAGATCTCAAACAAGAAATTAAAATTGATTAAAAGAAAGCATTCAGCAAAAGAACAGAATGAGAATGCAGATCTCAGGGGTTAAGAGACTAGAAAACCAAGTCTATATCTCACTACCTTCCTTGATCCAATTCAGAAATCAATTACAAGAAAAGTAAAGATCAACCAGTAGAAGAAAGGAATTTAAATCTCAATTTCTCAATTTTATAGTAAATCAAAACAGAGAGAGATCTCAAGGTGAGATTGAGACAGAATTTCCTCAATTCTCAACACCCAAGACTCCAAGCACAAGAAAACAAAAGAGGGGAAGAAAACCTAGAGGAAGAGAATCCAATTCTCCTTCCCAATTCTCCCCAAAAACTCTCAATCTCAATAACAACAATAAGAAAATAAAACTGAGCTCTCTGGTGGATGAAATTGTGATCATCAACAATGGCTCCAAAGACTTGGTGCTCTCAAACATAAATCTCACTTTGTCACAACTCCGCACAACTAACCAGCAAGTGTACTGGGTCGTCCAAGTAATACCTTACGTGAGTAAGGGTCGATCCCATGGAGTTTGTTGGTATGAAGCAAGCTATGGTCATTTTGTAAATCTCAGTTAGGCAGATAATAAATGTTATGGGGTTTTCGAATAGTAAATAAAGCATAAAGATAGAGTTATTCATGTAATTCAATGGTGGGAATTTCAGATAAGTGTCTGGAAATGCTTGTCCCTGTTGGATATCTGCTTTCCTACTACCTTCCTTTAATCCTTCTTACTCCTTTCCATGGCAAGTTGTATGTAGGGCATCACTGTTGTCAATGGCTACATCCCATCCTCTCAGTGAAAATGGTCCAAATGCTCTATCACAGCACGACTAATCATCTGTCGGTTCTCGATCATGTTGGAATAGAATCCCTTGATTCTTTTGTGTTTGTCATCACGCCCAACAATCGCGAGTTTGAAGCTCGTCACAGTCATTCAATCTTGGAATCCTACTCAGAATACCACAGACAAGGTTAGAATTTCTGGATTCCCATGAATGCCGCCATCAATTCTAGCTTATACCACAAAGATTCTGATTAAGGAATCCAAGAGATATGCGCCTAGTCTGAGGTAGAACGGAAGTGGTTGTCAGTCACGCGTTCATAGGTGAGAATGATGATGAGTGTCACGGATCATCACATTTGTCATGTTGAAGTGCAATGAATATCTTAGAATAAGAACAAGCGGAATTGAATAGAAAATAGTAGTAATTGCATTAAAACTTGAGGTACAGCAGAGCTCCACACCCTTAATCTATGGTGTGTAGAAACTCCACCGTTGAAAATATATAAGTGATGAAGGTTCAGGCATGGCCGAATGGCCAGCCCCCAAAACGTGATCAATAGTCTCCTAGGATGGATAATAAAATAAAACTGAGACCAATGATGAAAATACAATAGTAAAAAGTTATATTTATACTAAACTAGTTACTAGGGTTTACAGAGGTAAGTAATTGATGCATAAATCCACTTCCGGGGCCCACTTGGTGTATGTTTGGGCTGAGCTTGATCTTTACACGAGCTGAGGCTTATCTTGGAGTTGAACGCCAAGTTGTAACATGTTTTTGGTGTTCAACTCTGGTTCGTGACGTGTTTCTGGCGTTTGACTCCAGAATGCAGCATAGAGCTGGCGTTGAGCGCCAATTTATGTCATCAAATCTCAAATAAAGTATGGATTATTATATATTTCTGGAAAGCTCTGGATGTCTAATTTCTAACGCCATTAAGAGCGCGCTATTTGGAGTTCTGTAGCTCCAGAAAATCGATTTCGAGTTTAGGGAGGTTAGAATCCAACAGCATCAGTAGTCCTTTGTCAGCCTTCTTATCAGAGTTTTGCTCAGGTCCCTCAATTTCAGCCAGAAAATACCTGAAATCACAGAAAAACACACAAACTCATAGTAAAGTCCATAAATGTGAATTTAGCATAAAAACTAATGAAAATATCCCTAAAATTAGCTAGATCCTACTAAAAACTACCTAAAAACAATGCCAAAAAGTGTATAAATTATCCGCTCATCACAACACCAAACTTAAATTGTTGCTTGTCCCCAAGCAACTGAAAATAAATTAGGATAAAAAGAAGAGAATATACTATAAATCTCAAAATATCAATGAATATTAATTCTAATTAGATGAGCAGGACTTGTAGCTTTTTGCTTCTGAACAGTTTTGGCATCTCACTTTCTCCTTTGAAGTTTAGAATGATTGGCATCTATAGGAACTTAGAATTTCAGATAGTGTTATTGATTCTCCTAGTTAAGTTTGTTGATTCTTGAACACAGCTACTTTTATGAGTCTTGGCCGTGGCCCTAAGCACTTTGTTTTCCAGTATTACCACCAGATACATAAATGCCACAGACACATGACTGGGTGAACCTTTTCAGATTGTGACTCAGCTTTGCTAAAGTCCCCAATTAGAGGTGTCCAGGGTTCTTAAGCACACTCTTTTTGCTTTGGATCACGACTTTAACCACTCAGTCTCAAGGCTTTCACTTGGACCTGCATGCCACAAGCACATGGTTAGGGACAACTTGATTTAGCCGCTTAGGCCTGGATTTTATTTCCTTGGGCCCTCTTATCCATTGATGCTCAAAGCCTTGGATCCTTTTTTTTACCCTTGCCTTTTGGTTTTAAGGGCTATTGGCTTTTTCTGCTTGCTTTTTCTTTTTCTTTCTATTTGTTTTTTGCCACTTTTTTTTCGCAAGCTTTTGCTTTTTCACTGCTCTTTCTTGCTTCAAGAATCAATTTTATGATTTTTCATATTATCAATAGCATTTCTCTTCGTTCATCATTCTTTCAAGAGCCAACAATTTTAACATTCATAAACAACAAGATAAAAAATATGCACTGTTCAAGCATTCATTCAGAAAACAAAAATTATTGTCACCACATCAATATAATTAAACTAAATTCAAGGATAATTTCGAAATTCATGTACTTCTTGTTCTTTTGAATTAGAAACTTTTTCATTTAAGAGAGGTGAAGGATTTATGGAATTGTTCATAGCCTTAAGACATAGTTACTACATACTAATGATCATGTAATAAAGACACAAAACATAAACAGACATATAGCATAAAAATCGAAAAAAATAGAGAGATAAGAACAAGGAAGTTAAGGAATGAGTCCACCTTAGTAAGGGTGGCGCCTTTTGAAGGACCAATGGTGCTTTTTAAGCTCCTTTATGTCTCTTCCTTGCCTCTGTTACTTGATCCCTAGTGATTTTGGTGCTCTTATCCTTAGTTGCTCCCAATAGTTGTGTGGAGGAAAATGTATCCCCTGAGGTATCTCAGGGATTTCTTGATGAGGGAATTCCTCATGCTCTCTTGATGTACAGTCAAATGTTCTATTACTGAGCTATGGATCCTTGAGATGAATCTCTCCATCTCCCATGACTCAGAGGTGGAAGTAATTGTCTTCCCTTTTTCTTCTTCTTTTTTTTTTGAGGTTTCTCTGGCCTTAGGTGCCATCAGTGGTTATAGAAAAGCAAAATGTTATGCTTTTACCACACCAAACTTAGAATGTTGCTCGCCCTCGAGCAAAAGAAGAAAGAATAGAAGAAGAAGAAGAAGAAGAAGATATGGAGGAGAGGGAGAGAGGTGTGTATTCGGCCATGTAGGGTGGGTTTGGGTGGGAAAGAGATGATGGATGTGAGTGGTGAAGAGGTAATGGGGAAGAGAGTTATTTGATTGTGTGAAGAAGAGAGAAGGTGAGTTGAGGTAAGTAGGGATCCTGTTGGGTCCACAGATCTTGAGGTGTCAAGGATTTACATCCCTGCACCAATTAGGTGTGTAAAACACCTTTGCATGCAATTCTGGCGTTTAAACGCCGAAGTGATGCATGTTCTGGGCGTTCAATGCTCATGTGTAGCATGTTTCTGGCGTTGAACGCCAGCCAGATGCTTGTTTCTGGCGTTCAGCGCCAGCTCTCCTCAGGGTGCATTACTGGCGTTTGAACGCCAGGATGTTCCTTGTTTCTGGCGTTCAACGCCAGATCCATGCTCTGTTCTGGCGTTGAACGCAAGCCAGATGCTCCTTACTGGCGTTTAAACGCCAGTAAGTCCTTCCTCCAGGGTGTGATTTTTCTTCTACTATTTTTTATTCTGTTTTTAATTTTAATATTTTTTCGTGACTCCACATGATCATGTACCTAATAAAACATAAAAGAACAATAAAATAAAAATAAAATTAGATAAATAAAAATTGGGTTGCCTCCCAATAAGCGCTCCTTTAATGTCACTAACTTGACAGTGGGCTCTCATGGAGCCTCACGGGTGATCAGGTCAATGTTGTATAGTCCCAACACCAAACTTAGAGTTTGGTTATGAGGAGTCAACACCAAACTTAGAGTTTGGTTGTGGCCTCCCAACACCAAACTTAGAGTTTGACTGTGGGGGCTCTGTTTGACTCTGTACTGAGAGAAGCTCTGCATGCTTACTCTCCCTTGTTACAGAGGGATGGCCGTGTGCCTTAAACACAAGGAAGTCCCTATTCAATTGAAGGACTAATTCTCCTCTGTTAACATCAATCACAGCTCCTGCTGTGGCTAGGAAAGATCTTCCAAGGATGATGCATTCATCCTCTTCCTTCCTAGTATCTAAGATTATGAAGTCAGCAGGGATGTAAAGGCCTTTAACCTTTACTAACACGTCCTCTACTAATCCATAAGCTTGTCTTACTGACTTGTCTGCCAATTGTAATGAGAATAAGGCAGGTTGTACCTCAATGATCCCCAATTTCTCCATTACAGAGAGTAGCATAAGATTTATGCCTGACCCTAGGTCACACAGAGCTTTCTCATAGGTCATGGTGCCTATGGTATAGGGTATTAAGAATTTCCCAGGATCTTGTTTCTTTTGAGGTAAAGTTTGCTGAACCCATGTATCAAGTTCACTAATGAGCAAGGGAGGTTCACCTTCCCAAGTCTCATTACCAAATAACTTGGCATTCAGCTTCATGATGGCTCCTAGATATTGAGCAACTTGCTCCCCAGTTACATCTTCATCCTCTTCAGAGGAAGAATAATCTTTCGAGCTCATGAATGGCAAAAGAAGATTTAATGGAATCTCTATGGTCTCTATATGAGACTCAGATTCTTTTGGATCCTCAATAGGGAACTCCTTCCTGCTTGAGAGATGTCCCATGAGATCTTCCTCATTGGGATTCGCATCCTCTCCCTCCTTCTTGCATTCGGCCATGTTGAGTATATCAATAGCCTTGCACTCTCTCTTTGGATTTTCTTTAGTATTGCTTGGGAGAGTACTAGGAGGGGTTTCAGTGATTTTCTTACTCAATTGGCCCACTTGTGCCTCCAAATTTCTAATGGAGGACCTTGTTTCATTCATGAAACTTAAAGTGGCCTTAGACAGATCAGAGACTAAATTTGCTAAGTTAGAGGTATTCTGTTCATAATTCTCTGTCTGTTGTTGAGAAGATGATGGATAAGGCTTGATATTGCTAAGCCTATTTCTTCCACCATTATTAAAGCCTTGTTGAGGCTTTTGTTGATCCTTCCATGAGAAATTTGGATGATTTCTCCATGATGAATTATAGGTGTTCCCATAAGGTTCACCCATATAATTTACCTCTGCCATTGCAGGGTTTTTAGGATCATAAGCTTCTTCTTCAGAAGATGCCTCTTTAGTGCTGTTGGATGCATTTTGCCATCCATTCAGACTTTGAGAAATCATGTTGACTTGATGAGTCAACATTTTGTTCTGAGCCAATATGGCATTTAGAGCATCAATTTTAAGAACTCCCTTCCTTTGAGGCGTCCCATTATTCACGAAATTCCTCTCAGAAGTGTACATGAACTGGTTATTTGTAACCATGTCAACAAGTTCTTGTGCTTCTGCAGGCATTTTCTTTAGGTGAATAGATCCATCTGCAGAATGGTCCAATGACATCTTAGAGAACTCAGATAGACCATAATAGAATATATCTGTCATGGTCCATTCTGAAAACATGTTAGAAGGACATCTTTTGGTCATCTGCTTGTATCTTTCCCAAGCTTCATAGAGGGATTCACCATCTTTTTGTTTGAAGGTTTGAACATCCACTCTAAGCTTGCTCAACTTTTGAGGAGGAAAGAACTTAGCCAAGAAGGTCGTGACTAGCTTATCCCAGGAGTCCAGGCTATCTTTCGGTTGAGAGTCCAACCATGCTCTAGCTCTGTCTCTTACAGCAAAAGGGAAAAGCATGAGCCTGTAGACTTCAGAATCTACTCCATTAGTCTTAACAATCTCACAGATCTGCAAGAACTCAGTTAAGAACTGGTAGGGATCTTCTGATGGAAGTCCATGAAACTTGCAGTTCTGTTGCATTAGAGTAACTAATTGAGGTTTCAGCTCAAAATTGTTGGCTCTAATGGCAGGAATTGAAATGCTTCTTCCATCAAACTTGGAAGTAGGTGTAGTGTAATCACCAAGCATCCTCCTTGCATTATTGTTGTTGGGTTCGGCTGCCATCTCCTTTTCTTGTTTGAAAATTTCAGCAAGGTTGTCTCTGGATTGTTGTAATTTAGCTTCTCTTAGTTTCCTCTTCAGAGTCCTTTTAGGTTCTGGATCAGCTTCAACAAGAATGCCTTTTTCCTTGTTCCTGCTCATATGAAAAAGAAGAGAACAAGAAAAGAAGAGAAGAGAAATCCTCTATGTTACAGTAAAGAGGTTCCTTATTGTTAGTAGAAGAAGAAAGGGAATAAAGAAAGGAGAATCCAAACAGAAGGGTGAGGATAGAGGCAGTGATTTGAGATGAAGGGAAGTGTTAGTAAATGAATGAATAAATAGAATAAGATGAGAGAGGGAGAAATTTTCGATATTAAATTTTGAAAAGGAGTTAAATGATTTTCGAAAATAAAGATTAAAATTAAAATTTAAAACAATTAATTAATAAAAAAAGAATTTTTGGAAAAGAGAGAGATATTTTCGAAAATTAGAGAGAGAAAAGTAGTTAGGTGGTTTTGAAAAAGATAAGAAACAAACAAAAAGTCAAATAGTTAGTTGAAAAAGGTTTGAAAATCAAATTTGAAAAGATAAGAAGATAAGAAGTTAGAAAAGATATTTTAAAATCAAATTTTTGAAAAAGATAAAATTTTGAAAAAGATATGATAAAAAGATATGATTAAAAGGATATGGTTGGAAAAGATTTAATTTTTAAAATTAAAATGAATTACTTGACTAACAAGAAACTAAAAGATATGATTCTAGAATTTAAAGATTGAACCTTTCTTAACAAGAAAGTAACAAACTTCAAATTTTTTAATCAATCATATTAATTGTTAGCATAATTTTCGAAAATAAAGATAAAACTAAGAAAAAGATTTTTGAAAAATATTTTAAAAAAATTATATTTTAGAAAATTAAATAAAAAAAGAAAAAGATTTGATTTTTTGAAAAAGTTTTAATAAGATAAGATTTTTTTTAAATTTGAAAATTTGACTTGACTTACAAGAAACAACTAATTTTAAAAATTTTTGACTAAGTCAACCCAAATTTTCAAAATTTTGAGAGAAAAAAAGGAAAATATATTTTTTTATTTTTGAATTTTTAATTATGAGAGAGAAAAACATAAAAAATGACTCACAACATGAAAATTATGAATCAAAACACATGATGCATGCAAGAACACTATGAATGTCAAGATGAACACCAAGAACACTTTGAAGATCATGATGAACATCAAGAACATATTATTGAAAAATATTTTATGCAAAGAAAACATGCAAGACACCAAACTTAGAAATCTTTGATGCTTGGACAATATGAATGCAAGAATGCACATGAAAAACAATAAAAGACACAAAACAATAAAACATCAAGATCAAACAAGAAGACTTACCAAGAACAACTTGAAGATCATGAAGAACACTATGAATGCATGAATTTTCGAAAAATGCAAGAAAAAAATTTTAAAGCATGCAATTGACACCAAACTTATAAATTGACTCAAGACTCAAACAAGAAACACAAAATATTTTTGGTTTTTATGATTTTATGATTTTTTTGGATTTTCTTAATAAATTTTTTGAAAACATATTTTGGAAAAAGGAAGTAATGAATTCATAGTCCTCAATCAAAACCCTAGGATTAGACCTGTCTTTACACCCAGCCAGGCTTCAACCTACTTTATGAAACAATAGAATTCATTCTTAAAAATTTTGAATAATTTTTCAAAAACAAAGAGAAGATTTTTTTTAAAAAGTATTTTTGAAAATTTTTTGAAAAGAAAATAAAAAAAGAAAACTACCTAATCTGAGCAACAAAATGAACCGTCAGTTGTCTATACTCGAACAATCCCTGGCAACGGCGCCAATTTCTTGGTGGACGAAATTGTGATCATCAACAATGGGTCCAAAGACTTGGTGCTCTCAAACATAAATCACACTTTGTCACAACTCCGCACAACTAACCAGCAAGTGTACTGGGTCGTCCAAGTAATACCTTACATGAGTAAAGGTCGATCCCACGGAGATTGTTGGTATGAAGCAAGTTATGGTCATCTTGTAAATCTCAGTTAGGCGGATAATAAATGTTATGGGGTTTTCGAATAGTAAATAAAGCATAAAGATAGAGTTATTCATGTAATTCAATGGTGGGAATTTCAGATAAGTGTCTGGAGATGCTTGTCCCTGTTGGATCTCTGCTTTCCTACTGCCTTCCTTCAATCCTTCTTACTCCTTTCCATGGCAAGCTGTATGTAGGGCATCACCGTTGTCAATGGCTACATCCCATCCTCTCAGTGAAAATGGTCCAAATGCTCTATCACAGCACGGCTAATCATCTGTCGGTTCTCGATCATGTTGGAATAGAATCCCTTGATTCTTTTGCGTTTGTCATCACGCCCAACAATCGCGAGTTTGAAGCTCGTCACAGTCATTCAATCCCAGAATCCTACTCGGAATACCACAGACAAGGTTAGACTTTCCGGATTCCCATGAATGCCGCCATCAATTCTAGCTTATACCACGAAGATTCTGATTAAGGAATCCAAGAGATATGCGCCTGGTCTGAGGTAGAACGGAAGTGGTTGTCAGTCACGCGTTCATAGGTGAGAATGATGATGAGTGTCACGGATCATCACATTCGTCATGTTGAAGTGCAACGAATATCTTAGAATAAGAACAAGCGGAATTGAATAGAAAATAGTAGTAATTGCATTAAAACTTGAGGTACAGCAGAGCTCCACACCCTTAATCTATGGTGTGTAGAAACTCCACCGTTGAAAATACATAAGTGATGAAGATTCAGGCATGGCCGAATGGCCAGCCCCCAAAACGTGATCAATAGTCTCCTAGGATGGATAATAAAATAAAACTTAGACCAAAGATGAAAATACAATAGTAAAAAGTTCTATTTATACTAAACTAGTTACTAAGGTTTACAGAGGTAAGTAATTGATGCATAAATCCACTTCCGGGGCCCACTTGGTGTATGTTTGGGCTGCGCTTGATCTTTACATGAGCTGAGGCTTATCTTGGAGTTGAATGCCAAGTTGTAACGTGTTTTTGGCGTTCAATTGGCGTTTGACTCCAGAATGCAGCATAGAGCTGGCGTTGAGCGCCTGTTTACGTCGTCAAATCTCGAATAAAGTATGGACTATTATATATTGCTGGAAAGCTCTGGATGTCTACTTTCAAACGCCGTTAAGAGCGCGCCATTTGGAGTTCTGTAGCTCCAGAAAATTTATTTCGAGTACAGGGAGGTCAAAATCCAACAGCATCAGCAGTCCTTTGTCAGCCTTCTTATCAGAGTTTTGCTCAGATCCCTCAATTTCAGCCAGAAAATACCTGAAATCATAGAAAAACACACAAACTCGTAGTAAAGTCCAGAAATGTGAATTTAGCATAAAAACTAATGAAAACATCCCTAAAAGTAGCTAGATCCTACTAAAAATTACCTAAAAATAATGCCAAAAAGCGTATAAATTATCCGCTTAACACTCTCCACTGTAAGTCTTCTGAAAAAAATTCTCAAATGAAAAGCTCCCTAAACTTTAAATCCTAAGCTATTTATACACTCTCTTCAAATGATCATGAAGCCTTGAATTTGGGCCTTGGCCTTGATGGAATTGGATTGAAGATAGCCTTAGTTGATTGCTCTTGGACTTGGAAAGAAATCTGTTTGCAATTTGGACTTTGGAGCCTTTAAGTTTGAGTCAAAGTTTGAGGCAAACTTTAACCCAAACGTTGGAGTGTTAAAATTATGCAGAACGGTAATTATCTGTCACTCACGTTTGAGTTCAATTTTGGGGTCAAACTTGAACTCAAACGTGCTCCTTCCAATAACACTTTGGTGCCAACGTTTGCCTCCAAGTTTGAGGCAAACTTGAGCGCAAACGTTGGCCTCCCTTGCTCCAAATTTTCTTCCAGGTTTGAGGTTCCCCTGGTGCTTGTTGTTGAGCCAACGTTTGCCTCCAAGTTTAAGGCAAACTTGGGCGCAAACTTGGCCTCCCCTGGTGCTTGTTGTTGAGCCAACGTTTGCCTCCAAGTTTGAAGCAAACTTGGGCGCAAACTTGGCCTTCCCCAGGGTGTGTTTTTGCTACCTTCTGCCATCCCTTTCTTCATCCTTCCTCCAAGCCTTTTGGTCACCTGTCATCAATCAACAAATGCATCAAAGCTATGCTAAAATAATGAGACTTCTTATCATCCTTGACATATAAGCAATTATATCACAAATCCTCATGAAAATGCATCAATTTATTCATGGTTGATTGAATCTAAATACATATGAATTTCTACCCAAATGGCTTACTTGAAACTCAAGAAAGTGCATAAAACCAAGTAAAAACTAATGAAAAAGCCTTGTGAAACTAGCCTAAGATGACTTGTCATCAAGGGCAAACAGAGGATGAAGGAAAGGAAGCTTCTTTCGCTGAACAAGTGAAATGCACGAACAATCCAAGAGCAAAACTCCAGCAAAGATGCGAGCTTGGGGGCAAAATCGAAGGGGTCAGATGAGCGAAGTTTTGCAAAAAAGCAAAAGATGCAGGGAAACTGTTCATACCCTGGGTCGAGTTGTCTGACCCGGGATGTTCTACAGACAAAGCGACCGACCTCTTCAGGTCAGGACGACCTGACCTTTTCTCAGAGAGCTCGACTAAGTCAACAGGAAAGCCCAAAGAAGGGCCCTAATAGAGGACCGCGTACCAAAGCCCAAGGCAATCCAAGCCTGCAGGGAGAAGGGCGGTTCCTTTGAAGATAAGATTACCTCACTCAAAAGATAAAGATAAGATAAGATAACTAACTTATCTTATCTAAGAAGGTCACTCTACACCATTATAAATACACTGGAGCACCCAGGTATAACTCATACTCTGATTCTACTCAATACCTGCTTAATACCCTTGCTAACTTAAGCATCGGAGTGCCTTGCAGGTACCCCCCACCCTCTGGAGACGAAGGAATCAGCACCTCCATCAAGTCCTACAAATTGGATACCTCCGTTCCGACCAGTACAAAAGATCTCGTCCGAGATCGACCTACAGTTTCAGGTAACCCCTGGAACATTGGCGCCATTGTCGGGGACCCGGAAGTCATCCCATTATCATGGCGAACGATCATGACAACGATCACACCTCAGATCTAGAAGAAAGAACGCTGCATAAAAATGCGGACTCCACCCCAAAAGATACTCCCCAAATCAACAATAAGAACTCCCCAAACGAGGGAGCCCTGGATGCATTTCAAGATCGGTTAAAATAACTTGAGGAAGACACTCTACGTCAACGAGAGGCCAAGAAAGATCTACAAAGAGAAATAAGGCGACGCTGGGAACTGAAAACCAAACTCCTAAAACTTGAAGCCGATGTCAAGACCAAAGCCAGCCGATCCACTCCCGAAGATAACGCATGAAAGGAGCAAGACCCATTAACCAAAGAAATCATGAAGATGAAAATTCCAAAGGACTTTAAACTCCCAGACATGACCTTATACAACGGCACTACAGATCCCAGCCATCATCTCAGCAACTTCAGAAGTAGAATGTATCTCACCGACGCCTCAGATGCAGTTTGTTGCAAAGCCTTTCCAACTACTTTAACAAAAATAGCAATTAGATGGTTCGACAATCTCCCTCCTAGGTCCATCTCAAGTTTTGATGACATGGCTAAAAAATTCCTGGCTAGATTCTCCATCCAAAAGGACAAAGCTAAACATGCTCCAAGCTTATTGGGAATCAAGCAAGGAGAACGGGAAACCCTGCGTAACTACATGGAAAGATTCAACAAGACATGTATGGATATATAGAACTTGCCAACAGAAGCCGCTATTATGGGCCTCATTAATGGCTTGCGAGAAGGGCCTTTTAGTCAATCTATATAAAAAAAGTACCCCACATCTCTGAACGAGGTGCAGGAACGAGTGAAAAAATACATCAACATGGAGGAAAACTCCCGGTTAGGAGAAACCTCGAAGGCTGGGTTCACCCCCGGGATAAAGACAAAGATTCCAGAAAGAAGGAAGATCGACATGGAGAGAAAATAAAAAAATAACACAATTACACCCCTCTTCAGGTGTCTCTTATGGATGTATATAGAGAGGTTTGCAACACAAAAAAATGCCACCAGCTCGACCACTCAAAGGCAAAAAAGGAGGAGGAAACCGGGCTGAATATTGTGAATACCATCGAATCTGTGGACACTCCACCAATGAGTGTTTTGACCTAAAAAATGTCATAGAAAAGCTCGTACTAGAAGGAAAGCTAGATCGATACCTGGCCACCCATGATGATGAACAAAGGAAAAGAAGAAGAGCAGAAGATGTCGGACCAACCGCGCGATCATCCCAGACGCCAGAAAGACATGTCCATATGATACACGGCAGATTCGCCGGGGGAGGAATCTCCAAATCATCCCGCAAAAGACACCTGAAAGACGTATATCACATCGCAGAAAAGGAGGAAGCACCCGACATCCCGGCGATCACTTTTACCAAGGAAGACGCATCCGGCGTCGCATCAGGGCATGACGATCCCATGGTCATCACTATTATACTGGCAAACGCAAATCTTCACTGCACGTTGATAGACCAGGGGAGCTCTGCCGATATCTTATTCAAAACCGCTTTCGACAAACTCGGCTTGGAAGAAAAAGAACTCAGAGCATATCCGGACAGCCTTTTCGTGCTAGAAAATACCCCAGTTCAACCGATGGGATACATCTCGCTCCACACAACTGTTTGAAAAGGAAGTCAGTCAAGAACACTCAAAATAGATTACATCGTCGTCGACGTAAGCTTAGCCTACAATGCCATAATAGGTCGGGCAACGTTAAATCAGCTCGGTACAATAGTCTCGACTCCACATCTATGCATGAAGTTTCCAACTGTTGGAGGAATAGCCACGATAAAGGCAGATCAGAAGATGGCGCACCACTATTACAATGAAAGTCTAAACCTCAGAGGCAGAGGAGAAGAATTCCACACAATCGAGCTCGGTGGAGTTCGGAGGCGGGAGGAGCTCCGCCCACAACCTGAAGGAGAAATAGAGAAAATCCAAATCGGGAACACCCCTGACCAAACAACCAACATCGGCACACTCCTAAAAGGGGACATAAAAGAATCACTCATACAGTTCCTACGCGACAACGCCGACCTCTTTGCGTGGAAGGCCACAGACATGCCAGGCATAGATCCCAAACTAATGTGCCACAAGCTAGTAGTCTACCCAGGATCTCGGTCGGTACAACAAAGGCGCAGAAAGCTAGGACCAGAACGCTCTCAAGCGGTAGAAGAACAGGTACGAGCTCTACTGGAGGCAGGCTTCATAAGATAAGTCAAATACCCGCTATGGCTTGCTAATGTCGTTTTGGTAAAAAGGTCAAATGGGAAGTGGAGAATGTGCACCGACTATACCGATCTTAACAAAGCTTGCCCGAAAGATCCTTATCTGCTCCTAAACATCGACGCACTGTTAGATGCCTCCTCCGGATACAAATACCTCTCCTTTATGGACGCATACTCGGGCTACAACCAAATCCCAATGTACCCACCCGACCAAGAAAAAACCTCTTTCTTAACCCCAAAGGAAAATTACTGCTACATTGTTATGCCCTTCGATCTCAAAAATGCGGGAGCCACTTACCAACGATTAATAAACAAAGTTTTTCAGATCACATCGGAAAGATCATGGAGGTCTACGTAGACGACATGCTAGTGAAGACGCAAAACGAAAAGATGTTATTATCCGACCTGACACAAGTATTCAACACCATAAGACGACACAGCATGCGACTCAATCCTGTAAAATGTACCTTCGCAGTAGAAGCTGGTAAATTCTTGGGTTTTATGATCACACAGAGAGGAATCGAGGCAAACCCGGACAGGTGCAGGGCCGTACTCGACATGAAAAGTCCGACTTGTATCAAAGAGGTACAACAACTCAACGGGCAGTTGGCAGCCTTGTCCAAATTCCTGGCTGGATCAGCAATAAGATCTCTCCCCTTTAACGCCACTCTAAGGAAGGGAAAGGAGTTTGAATGGACAGCTGAATGCGAGCAAGCCTTTCAAGACTTCAAAAAAATTTTGGGATAGCCACCTATATTAAGTCGGCCAAGGGAAGGAGAACCACTCATCTTGTACCTCGCAGTGAAAAATCGGGCAATAGCCTCAGCACTGGTCCGAGAAGACAACAGTGGGCAACAATCCATATACTTTATCAGCAAAGCGTTACAAGGATCCGAGCAGAAATACCAGAAAATAGAAAAATTCGCTTACGCTCTCATAATAACATCTCGACGACTTCGTCCATATTTCCAGTCTCACACCATTAAAGTTCGGACCAACCAACCCATAAAAGGAATCTTACAGAAAACAAACTTGGCAGGCAGAATCTTGCAATGGGCAGTCGAGTTGTCCAAATTCGACCTTCAATACGAAGCTCGGACGGCCATCAAATCTCAATATATGGCCGACTTCATTGCGGAATTTACGGACACACCGAAAATCCCCGCAAAATGGAATCTATATGTGGATGGCTCCTCAAATAAAACGGGAAGTGGTGCAGGCGTAATAATTGAAAGCGACCAGGGGACCCAAATCGAACTCTCCTTCAAATTCGGGTTCCCTGCCTCAAACAATCAAGCGGAATATGAAACACTACTAGCTGGTTTGAAGCTGGCTAGGGAGGTTGGAGCTCAAAAACTTATCATCTTTAGTGATTCACAAGTAGTTACTTCACAAATAACAGGAAGCTACACAGCCAAAGATCCCACTATGAAAAAGTACTTGGCCAAAACCAGGGAACAGCTCGAACAACTCGGAGAGTACGAGGTTCGTCACAGACCCCAAGAACAAAATGCCCGGGCCGATGCACTCTCAAAACTAGCCAGCACCAAACCAGGAGGCAACAATAGAAGCCTCATACAAGAAATTCTACAGGATCCATCAATCTTAGAAGAAGAAAAAGTCCTACCCATAACAGGTCACGATCAGGGATGGATGACTCCCATAATTAACTACCTCAGAACAGAAGTTCTCCCCACATATGAGAAAGAGGCAAAGAGGTTAAAATGAGAAGCACAGTACTACACCCTCATAAATAATACTCTATACAAAAGAGATATTTCGATAGCACTGCTAAAATACGTGCCAACTTCCAACACAAAAGATGTCCTAGAAGAAGTATACAGTGGCATCTATGGTAATCACCTCGGAGCGCAGGCACTCGCCAAAAAAGTACTTCGGACAAGATTTTATTGGCCAACTCTACAAAAAGAAGCCACAGAATTTGTAAGGACAAGCCACCATGTCAGAAGCATGCCAACTTTCACACCGCTCCGCCAGAGGAACTCATCAGCATAACCTCACCTTGGCCATTCGCAAAATGGGGACTCGATCTCCTCAGACCTTTTCCTTAAGGATCAGGACATGTCAAATTCCTCATAGTAGGAATAGACTACTTTACAAAATGGGATCGAGGCAGAACTCCTGGCCAATGCCACAGCTGAAAGATGTCAGAAATTCCTATATAGAAATATCGTCACAAGGTTTGGAGTTCCATACTCCATCACTACAGACAATGGTACCCAGTTCACAGACGCAGGCTTCAGAAAACTAGCGGTCGACTTGAATATAAAACAACAATTCATATCCGTTGAGCACCCCCAAGCCAATGGGCAAGCTGAAGCTGCTAACAAAGTTATATTAGCAGGGTTAAAACAGAGATTACAGGATGCAAAGGGAGTCTGGCTGAGGAACTCCCACAGGTTCTATGGGTATATCGAACGACGCCACATTCCACCATAAAGGAATCAGCCTTCTGATTAGCATATGGAGTGGAGGCGATGATCCCAGTGGAGGTCGAAGAAGGGTCACCCAGAATGATCCACTTTAGCGAGAAAGCCAATCACCAACTTCAAAGGGAAGAGCTCGACTTACTTCCGAAAATCCGAGAAAGAGCCCGGATAAAGGAAGAGGCGCTAAAACGACGAATGGCCTCCAAGTATATGATGCCAGGGCATCTTGGCCAGTTTCACTGACCTTTCTTTACTGTTTTTAGGGTAGTTTCATGCATTTTCTTAAGAAATAAGATAGTTTTGGGTGGATATTCACTTACATCTTGATTCAAGCATACATTGTGCACTTTACATGATTTCATGAGAATTTTGCATGAATTATATGACAAATTGGATGATGCATGACTCATGACCTGTACTAGAACTTTGATGCACTTTGTTGCTTAATTTCAGGACAAAAGAAGCAAAGAAGAACCACGTTAGCAGCCATGTTAGTTTAGCTAACGTGACCTCTAACATGGAATGGGAGCTATCTTGCAAAGTTAGTGAGAAAGGTAATCGCCAATAACGCCCTCAAAGCCATCATAGCCCACGTTAAGAGTCACGTTAACTAAGTTAACGTGAACTCTAACGTGGAAGAAGACAACAAGGCCAACGTTAGTGACACTCTCCTTTGTCACTAATGTTGGACCAAGCTCATAATTGGCCACGTTAGTTGCCACGTTAATTTAGTTAACGTGGACTCTAACGTTAAGAAGCGAAAGAGAAGCCAACGTTAGTGACATTCACCTTTGTCACTAACGTTGTCCAAGCCTCCATAAGCCACGTTAACTCCCACGTTAACTTAGTTAACGTGGAAGTTAACGTGGAGAGAGAAATTGATCGACAACGTTAGTGACACTTACCTTTGTCACTAACGTTGGGGTGAACACCTAAGAGCCACCATGAGCAACGTTAACTCCCACGTTAACTTTGTTAACATGGAAGCTAACGTGGATAAAGAGATGATGAGCCAACGTTAGTGACACTCACATTTGTCACTAACGTTGGAGATGGCTAGCATTACTACGTTAGAAGCCACGTTAACCTAGTTAACATGGACTCTAACGTGGGAAGTAGGGGCACATTGGAACGTTAGTGACAAAGGTAAGTGTCACTAACGTTCTCGAAGGATTGGCATCACTACGTTAGAAGCCACGTTAACCTAGTTAATGTGGACTCTAACGTAGGGAGAAGTGGGTGACTAACCACGTTATTGGGAAAGGTAAGTCCCAATAACGTATGCGAAGGACCAAGAGGCAACGTTAGTGGTCACGTTAGTGCCACTAACGTTGAAGTCAACGTGATCATATTTGGGTGAGAAACGTTAGTGAAAAAGGTGATTGTCACTAACGTCTCGAACCCACACTTTCACTTAACGTTGACACCACTAACGTCCTAAGCCAAAGTCCCTGCCTACTTCACATTTTCTCTCTACAAGCAAAGCTAAGCCCAATAAAGAGGATAACCGCTTCAAACTCAAGATCCAAGAGGCCCACACCCAAGATTTGAAGAACCAACTAGAAGATCAGAAGAGTAGTATATATAGGAGTAGCTTTGAATTAGAAAGGGGTTGGAACTTTAGGGAGCCTTGGGCATAGAACTACTCTCTGTATTTAATTTCTCTGCAACTTCTAGTTTTACTTTCATGATGTATTCTCCATCTTTGTTTTCAATTTTCAGAGCTATGAACAACTAAACCCCTTTCATTGGGTTAGGGAGCTCTGCTGTAATTTGATGGATCAATATTAGTTTCATTCTTCTTCTTCTATCTTTTCTCTTGATTTTACTAGAAAGCTTTCAATCTTCATCCAATTGAATAGTTATATTGGAAAATAAACTATTCATATTTGGATCTCTTCGGAACCTTGGAAGAGGAATGAAGAGATCATGCTAGAAATGCTTTCTCATGCTGGATCAAATTGGGTTTGGATGGATATGTGACTATAATCCTACCAATACTTGATTTGGGAATGCATGTGGTATAATCAGTGACCATACTTCATCTCTTCTCATGAGCAATTGACCAAGAAATTGGCTATTGATCAAGATTTGAGAGATTGGATTACCAAGGAATTGGAATTCAATCATTTAAGATTGCCAAGGAGATCAATGAATGCATTGATTGAGGAAGAGATGAAAATGAATTTGATCCGGAGAATGCAACATCTCCTAAGCCCAATGAACTCCCCATTTCTGATCTTACCCATTCTCTTTAATTTCTGCCATTTACATTTATGAGCATTTCCCCATTCCCATTTAAGATTCTGCAATTTATTTTTTGCCATTTACATTCAGCTCGTTATTTCTAGCATTTACTTTTTCTGCTATTTACCTTTCTGCAATTTAATGTTCTGCAATTCTCAAGTCAAATTCTGGTTCGCTCAACTAAAACATTCCTCTAATTAAAGTTGCTTGATCAAATCAATCTCTGTGGGATTCGACCTTACTCTATCGTGAGTTTTTACTTGATGACAATTCGGTACACTTGTCGAAGGGAGATTTGTTACTAGACGGATTTTCCACGCATCAAGTTTATGGCACCGTTGCCGGGGATTGATTTTGTATCAATAATGATTAAGTTGGAGGATAACTAGATTGAGCAATTTTTTTATTTTTTTTATTTTGCTGATTTAAATTTCTGTTTGAGCAATTTACTTTCAGTTTTAGTTGTTTTCCTCCCATTCCTTTACCCTTTTATTCCAGTTGTTTACGATCTTTTTTTCACTCACCCACTAACTGTTCAATATATTGCATCACTCACACTAACAGCATTTTTTTTAGAATAGTTGCTGCATTTATTTCCTTGCTCGTGCCTTGTTGATTGTATGACAAGGAGAAGAAGCGGGGCTTCAACTTCCTTTGATTCTGAACCTGAGAGGACCTTCCTTAGATTAAGGAGGGAAGAGTAGTAGGTGCTGAAGAAGAGGAAGAGTACTTTGAACCCAACATGGAAGAGAATTTGGAGAACAACCATGAAGAGGAGGTTCATAATCAAGGCCATGCCAACCGTGCTGGGCAAGAAATAGGGTCTTAGGATCCTATATTAATCCTAATCCTGGAAACTGTAGGAGCAGCATTCAGAAGCCCACCATACATGCCAACAATTTCGAGCTAAAACCTCAGCTCATCACTCTTGTGCAGAATAATTGCTCATTTGGAGGAGGTGCTCAAGAAGTCCCGAACCAACACTTGACCACCTTCTTGAGGATTTGTGACACAGTGAAGTCCAATGGAGTCCACCCGGATGTCTATACGCTGCTCTTGTTCCCTTTTTCACTCAGGGACAAGGCATCCAAATGACTTGAATCCTTCCCAAAAGAAAGCCTAACAAATTGGGAGGAGGTAGTCAACAAGTTTTTGGCAAGGTTTTACCCCCCTCAAAGGATCAATAGGCTGAGAACTGAAGTGCAGACGTTTAGACAGCAAGATGGGGAGACACTTTATGAAGCTTGGGAAAGATTCAAAGATCTAACAAGGAGATGCCCACCAGAGATGTTTAATGAGTGGGTCCAACTTCACATCTTCTATGAAGGTCTTTCCTATGAGTCAAAGAAGGCTGTGGATCATTCATCAGGAGGCTCTTTGAACAAGAAGAAAACCATTGAAGAAGCCATAGATGTCATCGAAACAGTTGCTGAGAATGACTACTTTTATGCCTCTGAAAGAAGTAACACTAGAGGAGTAATGGAGCTGAACCACATGGATGCACTGTTAGCCCAAAACAAGATGATCACCAAGCAGCTAGCAGATCTTACCAAGAAGGTGGAAGAGAATCAAGTTACAGCAGCCATCACCTCATCACCAACTCAAGAAGGAGTAAACATAGGAGAAGAAGGTGACTGGGAGCAAGCCAACTATGTGGGAAACTCACCTAGACAAGTCCATGATCCATACTCCAAAACTTACAACTCTGGATGGAGAAATCACCCCAACTTCGGATGGGAAAATCAACAAGACCAAGGTCAAGATCAAAGATGTCCAAATCCCAGTAGCATAACTCACCAACATGCCACACCTAGACCATATCAACACTCACATAACAACCCCTCTCAACACCTATACCAAAGCCAACCTAACCATTCTCATTCCTCCAATTTCAACTCACCATCACCTTCTGATGACAAACTCTCAAGGATTGAGAACTTACTTGAGGGCATATGCAAAGAGATTCAAGACAACAAGGTGTTCAAGGAGGAAGTGCGAGCCAACTTTAAGAACCAGGGAAACACCATCAAGAGGTTGGTATCTCAAGTAGGTTATCTCTCTGAGAAGATTCCCAAACCTACAGAGGGATTCCCAAGTGATACGGAGAAAACTTTGAGAGGAGAAACAAAGAAAGTAAGATGGGAAGATTGCAAGATGGTCACTATAAGTGATCAGGAGACCAAGGACAAGCCAAATAAGCTGTCAGAACAACTTGAAGATACCTCAGCAGAGAAGCAGGAAGAAGATCACCAAGAACCCAAAATCTCACAACAGGAGTTGTTGAAACTCTATGCACCCTTTCCCCAATTACTCAATGGTGTTGTGGAGAAGAGAATATACTCAAGGTTTCTTGATTTGTTTGCATCCCTCCATGTAAACATACCATTCATCAAGACCCTCCAACAAATGCCAGCATACATCAAGTATATGAAGGAGCTGCTTCCCAGGAAAAGCTCACTCAAGGGAGGCGAAACTATAGTGATGAATAAGGGGGTGCAGTGCTCTCATTCAACCAGAATTGCCTACAAAAAGAAAGGACCCAGGGAGTTTCTACATTCCCTGTGCTCTAGGAGAAACCATGTTTGATAAAAGACTCTGCGATTTGGGAGCGAGCATCAACTTAATGCCCTTATCCCTTATAAAGAGGCTGCAGATCAATAAGATAATGCCCACAGATGTAGTCATCAGGTTGGCTGACAAAACTCAAAAACAAGCAATAAGAGTCATACTCACCCAATCATATTGGGAAGAACATTCCTAGCCACTGGCCAGAGCACTCATAGATGTGGAGCAAGGGGAGCTCATTCCGAGGATCCATGATGAAAAGCTCACATTCAATATTTTCAAGCACTCACAAGAAACAGATCAAGAGAACAATGAACCAAGGAAAGATCAGTGTGAGATACTAAAGGAAGAAACAAGCACTGAAGCACAACCAGCAGAACTGGAATCCCATTGATTAAGGAACAAGGCAAACAACAATTGCCACAGCTCAAAGAAAATCAGGAGGAACCTAAACCACCAGAATCATATGAGACCAGAAACAACATTTCCTTAGAGAAGGAGGTCACGAAGAGCAAGACAACATCACAAAGGACAAAGAAGAAGGTACCAAGGAGGTTGATGAGCGGATAATTTGTACGCTTTTTGGCATTGTTTTTAGTATGTTTTTAGTATGTTTTAGTTAGTTTTTATTATATTTTTATTAGTTTTTAGTTAAAATTCACTTTTCTGGACTTTACTATGAGTTTGTGTGTTTTTCTGTGATTTCATGTATTTTCTGGCTGAAATTGAGGGACCTGAGCAAAAATCTGATTCAGAGGCTGAAAAGGACTGCAGATGCTGTTTGATTCTGACCTCCCTGCACTCGAAGTAAATTTTCTGGAGCTAAAGAAACCCAATTGGTGCGCTCTTAATTGCGTTGGAAAGTAGACATCCTGGGCTTTCCAGCAATGTATAATAGTTTATATTGTTTTCGAGATTTAATGGCCCAAACAGGCGTTTCAAGTCAGCTCAAGAATTCTGGCGTAAAACGCCAGAACTGGCACAAGAATGGGAGTTAAACGCCCAAACTGGCATAAAAGCTGGTGTTTAACTCCAAGAAAAGTCTCTACACATGAAAGCTTCAATGCTCAGCCCAAGCACACACCAAGTGGGCCCGGAAGTGGATTTTTATGTAATTTACTCATCTTTGTAAACCCTAAGCTACTAGTTCTCTACAAATAGGACCTTTTGCTATTGTATTTTCATCTTTTGATCACTTTAGATCTTAGGATCATCTTTTGTATTTTCAATGGTGGAGTTTCTACACACCATAGATTAAGGTGTGGAGCTCTGCTGTACCTCGAGTATTAATGCAATTACTATTGTTCTTCTATTCAATTCAGCTTATTCTTGTTCTAAGATATTCATTTGCACCCAAGAACATGATGAATGTGATGATTATGTGACGCTCATCATCATTCTCACTTATGAACGCGTGCCTGACAACCACTTCCGTTCTACATGCAAACAAGGCTTGAGTGGATATCTCTTGGGTTCCTTAATCAGAATCTTCGTGGTATAAGCTAGAATTGATGGTGGCATTCAAGAGAATCCGGAAGGTCTAAACCTTGTCTGTGGTATTCTGAGTAGGATTCAAGGATTGAATGACTGTGACGAGCTTCAAACTCGCGATTGTGGGGCGTTAGTGACAGACGCAAAAGAATCACTGGATTCTATTCCGACATGATCGAGAACCGACAGCTGAATAGCCGTGCTGTGACAGAGCGCGTTGAACATTTTCACTGAGAGGACGGGACTGTAGCCATTGACAACGGTGATGCCTAACATACAGCTTGCCATGGAAAGGAGTAAGAAGGATTGGATGAAGACAGTAGGAAAGCAGAGAGACGGAAGGGACAAAGCATCTCCATACGCTTATCTGAAATTCTCACCAATGAATTACATAAGTATCTCTATCTTTATTTTATGCTTTATTCATAAATCATTCATAACCATTTGAATCTGCCTGACTGAGATTTACAAGATGACCATAGCTTGCTTCATACCAATAATCTCCGTGGGATCGACCCTTACTCGCGTAAGGTTTATTACTTGGACGACCCAGTGCACTTGCTGGTTAGTTGTGCGAAGTTGTGATAAAGAGTTGAGATTGCAATTGAGCCTACCATGTTGATGGCACCATTGATGATCACAATTTCGTGCACCAAGTTTTTGGCGCCGTTGTCGGGGATTGTTTGAGTTTGGATAATTGACGGCTCATCTTGTTGCTTAGATTAGGTATTTTTCTTCAGAGTTTTTAAGAATGAATTCTAGAGTTTCATGATGATCTGTTGAAGTCTAGCTGGCTGTGAAGCCATGTCTAATCTTATTGGACCGAGGTTTCAACTTATCATCACAAGAGCTTGTTGATTTCTATCAATTTTGCTGTTGAAAGCAATGATCTGCTGAGGCTTGGCTGGCCATTGGCCATGTCTAGTGTTTTGGACCGGAGCTTTCTTTGAAAGCTTGGCTGGCTGTGAAGCCATGTCAAATTCCTGGACCGGAGCTTTAGACTAACATTGCATGATTCCTGTAATTCTTATTAAAAATTTTGAATCTCTTTATTTTCTTTTCCACATAATTTTCGAAAAATCCAAAAAAAATTACAAAATCATAAAAACCAAAAATATTTCTTGTTTGAGTCTAGTGTCTCATTTTAAGTTTGGTGTCAATTGCATGTTTCTGTTCTTCTTGCATTTATCATGTGTCTTCATTGATATTCAAGTTGTTCTTGATGATTTACTTGCTCTGATCTTTAAATTCTCTTGTTTTGTGTGTTTTGTTGTTTCTCATATGCATTCTCAGTTTGTTAGTGTCAGTAGTATACAAACTTCTAAGTTTGGTGTCTTGCATGCATTCTTTATTTGATTCTAGTTGTGTTTTGATTTTTCTTCATCATTAAAAATCCAAAAAAATTTTTAATTTGTGTCTTTTCAAGTCAATAATGCAGAGAATTGAAGATTCAGAACATACAGTAGAGGAATTACACAGAAAAAGCTGGGCGTTCAAAACGCCCAGTGAAGAAGGAAAACTGGCGTTTAAACGCCAGAATGTACACCATTCTGGGCGTTTAACGCCAGGATGGCACAAGAGGGAAGATTTTGTTTTCAATTCAAATTTTTTTCAAGTTTTCATAATTTTTCAAAATCAAATCTTTTTCAAATCATATCTTTTCAATCATATATTTTCAAAATCAATTTCTTTCCATTTTCAAAAATACTTGCTAACAATTAATGATTTGATTCAACATTTCAAGTATGTTACCTTTTCTGTTGAGAAAGGTTTAATGTTTGAATCATATCTTTTCTTGTTAGCCAAGTCATTGATTTTAAAAATCAAATCTTTTTAAATTGTTTTTCAATCATATCTTTTCAATCATATCTCTTTAAAACCATAACTTTTCAATCATATCCTTTTAATCACATCTTCTTCAAAATAATTTTCAAATCATATCTTTTTGATTTATAATTTCAAAATCTTTTTCAAAAATCACTTTATCTCTTTCCCAATCATATTTTTCGAAAATCATTCTTCAATTTTTCAAAATATTTTTAAAATGTTTTTAAATTTATTTTCGAAAATTTCTTCCTCACACATCCTTCTATTTATGGACTAACATGTACAATTCGAACTCTATCTTTCTAAGTTCCAATTCTTCTACCTCTTCCTTCTATTTTTCTTTTCCTCTAACACCTCAAGGAATTTCTATACTGTGATATAGAGGATTCCATATTTTCTTGTTCTCTTCTCTTTCATATGAGCAGGAGCAAAGACAAAAGTATTCTTGTTGAGGCTGACCCTGAACCTGAAAGGACCTTGAAGCGAAAACTAAGAGAAGTTAAAGCACAACTCTCTATAGAGGACCTAACAGAAATCTTCAAAGAAGAAGACATGGCAGCCGAAAACAACAACAATGCCAACAATGCAAGGAAGGTGCTAAGTGACTTTACTGCACCTACTCCCGACTTTTATGGGAGAAGCATCTCTATCCCTGCCATTGGAGCAAACAACTTTGAGCTTAAGCCTCAATTAGTTTCTCTAATGCAACAGAATTGCAAGTTCCATGGACTTCCATTGGAAGATCCTCATCAGTTTTTAGCTGAGTTCTTGCAAATCTGTGACACTGTCAAGACTAATGGGGTTGACCCTGAGGTCTACAGACTTATGCTATTCCCTTTTGCTGTAAGAGACAGAGCTAGAATATGGTTGGACTCACAACCTAAAGAAAGCCTGAACTCTTGGGAAAAGCTAGTCAATGCCCTCTTGGCAAAGTTCTTTCCACCTCAAAAATTGAGTAAGCTTAGAGTGGAAGTCCAAACCTTCAGACAGAAGGAAGGTGAATCCCTCTATGAAGCTTGGGAAAGATAAAAACAATTGATCAGAAAGTGTCCCTCTGACATGCTTTCTGAATGGAGCATCATAGGTATCTTCTATGATGGTCTGTCTGAACTGTCCAAGATGTCATTGGATAGCTCTGCTGGAGGATCTCTTCATTTGAAGAAGACGCCTGCAGAAGCTCAAGAACTCATTGAAATGGTTGCAAATAACCAATTCATGTACACTTCTGAAAGGAATCCTGTGAACAATGGGACGAAACAGAAGAAAGGAGTTCTTGAGATTGATACTCTGAATGCAATACTGGCTCAGAACAAAATATTGACTCAGCAAGTCAATATGATTTCTCAGAGTCTGTCTGGAATGCAAGCTGCACCAGGCAGTGCTAAGGACGCTTCATCTGAAGAAGAAGCTTATGATCCTGAGAACCCTTCAATGGAAAAGGTGAATTACATGGGAGAACCCTATGGAAACACCTATAATCCTTCATGGAGAAATCACCCAAATCTCTCATGGAAGGATCAATAGAGACCTCAACAAGGTTTCAACAACAATAATGGTGGAAGAAATAGGTTTAGCAATGGCAAGCCTTTTCCATCATCTTCTCAGCAACAGACAGAGAATTCTAAGCAGAGCCACTCTGACTTAGCAACCATGGTCTCTGATCTAATCAAAACCACTCAAAGTTTCATGACTAAAACAAGGTCCTCCATTAGAAACTTGGAGGCACAAGTGGGTCAGCTGAGTAAGAAAGTTACTGAACTCCCTCCTAGTACTCTTCCAAGCAATACAGAAGAGAATCCAAAAGGAGAGTGCAAGGCCATCAACATGGCCAAACTTGGAGAGGAGAAAGAGGCAGTGAGCGCCACTGAGGAAGACCTCAATGGACGTCCATTGGCCTCCAATGAGTTCCCTAATGAGGAACCATGGGAATCTGAGGCTCACACTGAGACCATAGAGATTCCATTGGATTTATTTCTGCCATTCATGAGCTCTGATGAGTATTCTTCCTTTGAAGAGGATGAAGATGTCACTGAAGAGCAAGTTGCTAAGTACCTTGGAGCAATCATGAAGCTAAATGACAAGTTATTTGGTAATGAGACTTGGGAGGATGAACCCCCTTTGCTCACCAAAGAACTGGCTGACTTGTCTAGGCAGAAACTACCTCAAAAGAGACAGGACCCTGGGAAGTTCTCAATACCCTGTACAGTAGGCACCATGACCTTCAAGAAGGCTCTGTGTGACCTAGGGTCAAGCATAAACCTCATGCCTCTCTCTGTAATGGAGAAGCTAGGGATCTTTGAGGTACAAGCTACAAGAATCTTACTAGAGATGGCAGACAATTCAAGAAAACAAGCTTATGGACTCGTAGAGGATGTTCTGGTAAAAATTAAAGACCATTACATCCCTGCTGATTTCATAGTCCTAGAGACTGGGAAGTGCATGGATGAATCCATCATCCTTGGCAGACCCTTCATAGCCACAGCAAAGGCTGTAATTGATGTTGACAGAGGAGAATTGATCATTCAAGTGAATGAAGAATCCCTTGTGTTTAAAGCTCAAGGATATCCCTCTATAACCATGGAGAGGAAGCATGAAGAGCTTCTCTCAAAACAGAGTCAAACAGAGCCGCCACAGTCAAACTCTAAGTTTGGTGTTGGGAAGCCACAACCAACTTCTAAGTTTGGTGTTGAACCCCCACATTCAAACTCTAAGTTTAGTGTTGGGAGGTTCCAACATTGCTCTGAGTATCTATGAGGCTCCATGAGAGCCCACTGTCAAGCTACTGACATTAAAGAAGTGCTTGTTGGGAAGCAACCCAATGTTATATTTATCTAATTTCCTTTGTTATTTTATATTTTCTGTAGGTTGATGATCATGGGAAGTCACAAAATCAATTGAAAAAGCAAAAACAGCATGAAAAACAAAAAGAAAAACAGCACACCCTGGAGGAAAAACTTGCTGGCGTTTAAACGCTAGTAAGGGCAGCAAATGGGCATTAAACGCCCAGTCTGGCACCATTCTGGGCATTTAACGCCAGAAAGGGGCACTAGACTGGCGTTAAACGCCAGGAAAGGGCAAGAAACTAGCGTTAAACGCCAGAAATGGGCACTGGCCCGGCGTTTAACGCCAGAATTGGCATAAGGGAGCATTTTTGCTCGCCACTTGGTGCAGGGATGCATTTTTCTTGACACCTCAGGATCTGTGGACCCCACAGGATCCCCACCTACCCCACCACTCTCTCTCTTCTTCACCCATTCACCAATCACCTCAACACCTCTTCCCCAAAAACCCTTCACCTATCAAATCCCACTATTCTCTTCACCACTCACATCCATCCTTCATAAAACCCCACCTACCTCACCATTCAAATTCAAACTACTTTCCCTCATAAACCCACCCATAATGGCCGAACCATACACCCCCTCTCCACTCCTATATAAACCCATCTTCACTCCTTCATTTTCACACAACCTAAACACTACTTCTCCCCCTTGGCCGAACCACAAAGCCACCTCAATCTCCTCTATTTCTTCTTCTTCTACTCTCTTCTTTCTTCTTTTTGCTCGAGGACGATCAAAACTTCTAAGTTTGGTGTGGTAAAAGCATTGCTTTTTGTTTTTCCATAACCATTTATGGCATCTAAGGCCGGAGAAACCTCTAGAAAGAGGAAAGGGAAGGCAAAAGCTTCCACCTCTGAGTCATGGAAGATGGAGAGATTCATCTCAAGGGTGCATCAAGACCACTTCTATGAAGTTGTGGCCATGAAGAAGGTGATCCCCGAGGTCCCTTTCAAACTCAAAAAGAGTGAATATCCGGAGATCCGACATGAGATCCGAAGAAGAGGTTGGGAAGTTCTTACCAACCCCATTCAACAAGTCAGAATCTTAATGGTTCAAGAGTTCTATGCCAATGCATGGATCACCAAGAACCATGATCAAAGTGTGAGCCCGGACCCAAAGAATTGGCTTACAATGGTTCAGGGGAAATGCTTGGATTTTAGTCCGGAAAATGTAAGGTTGGCATTTGGTGGACGAAATTGTGATCCTCAAAGTTGGTCTCTTTGTATTTGTATGAAATCAAAAATACCCCAAAGAGATCATGGTGTGATAAATTGGGATCTTAATAATCCCTGGTGTGATCATAACTCCGTTCAACTTAACCAGCAAGTGTACTGGGTCATCCAAGTAATACCTTACGTGAGTAAGGGTCGATCCCACAGAGATTGTTGGTATGAAGCAAGCTATGGTCACCTTGTAAATCTTAGTTAGGCAGATTAAAAGGTTTTGGGTTTCAAAAATTAATAAATAAATAGAAAATAAAAAGGGATAGAGATACTTATGTAAAGCAATAGTGGGAATTTCAGATAAGTGTGTGAAGATGTTGTGCTCCTCTCGTATCTCTATTTTCTTATTACATTCACCCAATCCTTCCTATTCCTTTCCATGGCAAGCTGTATGTAGGGCATCACCGTTGTCAATGGCTACATCCCATCCTCTCAGTGAAAACGTTCCTATGCTCTGTCACAGCACGGCTAATCATCTGTCGGTTCTCAATCAGGTTGGAATAGAATCCCTTGATTCTTTTGCGCTTGTCATCACACCCAGCCTTCAGGAGTTTGAAGCTCGTCACAGTCATTCAATCCCAGAATCCTACTCGGAATACCATAGACAAGGTTTAGACTTTCCGGATCCTCATGAATGCCGCCATCTATCTAGCTTATACCACAAAGATTCTGTTGGGGAATCTAAGAGATATGCGCCCTGCCTAAAGTAGAACGGAAGTGGTTGTCAATCACGCGCGTTCGTAGGTGAGAATGATGATGAGTGTCACGGATCATCACATTCATCAAAGTTAAGTATAACGTATATCTTGGAATAAGGATAGAAGAGAATTGAATAGAAAGTAATAGTAATTGTATTGAAACATAAGTGAAAGGTTCAGGCATAAGTGAAAGGTTCAGGCATGGCCGAATGGCCAGCCCCCTAAAATGTGATCAATGGCCTCTTAAGATGAAGAATAAAACAAAACTGAGACCAAAGATGAAACGTGGTCAAAAGACGACTAATACACTAGTAAAAAGTCTTATTTATACTAAACTAGCTACTAGGGTTTACATGAGTAAGTAATTGATGCATAAATTCACTTCCGGGGCCCACTTGGTGTATGTTTGGGCTGAGCTTAATCTATCCACGAGTTGAGGCTTTTCTTGGAGTTGAACCCCAAGTTATAACGTGTTTTGGGCGTTCAACTCCGGAATAAAGTATAGACTATTATATATTGCTGGAAAGCTCTGGATGTCTAATTTCCAACGCCGTTGAGAGCGCGCGATTTGGAGTTCTGTAGCTCCAGAAAATCTATTTCGAGTGTAGGGAGGTCAGATTCCAACAGCATCAGCAGTCCTTTTGTCAGCCTTTTTCAGAGTTTTGCTCAAGTCCCTCAATTTCAGCCAGAAATTACCTGAAATCACAGAAAAACACACAAACTCATAGTAAAGTCCAGAAATGTGAATTTAACATAAAAACTAATGAAAACATCCCTAAAAGTAGCTTGAACTTACTAAAAACTACCTAAAAACAATGCCAAAAAGCGTATAAATTATCTGCTCATCAGCATTCAACTTGCCCATGATGCAAGGAGATGAACACCCTTACACTAGAAGGATCAACTTTGATCAAAGGTTGGACCAAGTCCTCACAGACATTTGTGAAGAGGGCGCTCAATGGAAGAGAGATTCAAGAGGGAAGCCGGTTCAACTGAGAAGGCATGACCTCAAGCCCGTGGCTAGAGGATGGTTGGAGTTTATCCAACGCTCAATCATTCCCACTAGCAACCGGTCTGAAGTTACTATAGACCGGGCTATCATGATTCATAGCATCATGATTGGAGAGGAAGTAGAAGTTCATGAGGTTATATCCCAAGAACTTTATAAGGTGGCGGACAAGTCCTGTACCTTGGCAAGGTTAGCTTTCCCTCATCTCATTTGTCACCTCTGTTATTTAGTTGGAATTGACATAGAGGGAGACATTCTCATTGATGAAGACAAGCCTATCACTAAGAAGAGGATGGAGCAAACAAGAGATCCCACTCACCATGAAATCCCTGAGATACCTCAAGGGATGCACTTTCCTCCACAAAACTATTGGGAGCAAATTAACACCTCCCTAGGAGAATTGAGTTCCAACATGGGACAACTAAGGGTGGAGCACCAAGAACATTCCATTCTCCTCTATGAAATTTGAGAAGATCAAAGAATCATGAGAGAGGAGCAACAAAGACAAGGAAGAGACATTGAGGAGCTCAAGCACTCCATAAAGTGTGCCGCCATCACTAAGGTGGACCCGTTCTTTAACTTCCTTGTTCTTTATTTTCCTGTTTTTCGAATTTTTATGCTTATGTTCATCATCTATGTTTGTGTCTTATGATCATTAGTGTCTTAGTGTCTATGCCTTAAAGTTATGAATGTCCTATGAATCCATCACCTTTCTTAAATGAAAAATGTTCTTAATTGAAAAAGAGAAGAATTGTATGAATTTTGAATTTTATAACAGATTAATTATTTTGATGTGGTGGCAATACTTTGACTTTTGAATGTATGCTTGAACAGTGCATATGTCTTTTGAATTTGTTGTTCATGAATGTTGGCTCTTGAAAGAATGATGAAAAAGGAGACATGTTACTGAGGATCTGAAAAATCATAAAAATGATTCTTGAAGCAAGAAAAAGCAGTGAATTCAAAAAAAAAGAGATAGTACATGAAAAAAAAAAGAGAAAAAGAAATAATAAAGTTGTCCAAGGCAAAAAGAGTGTGCTTAAGAACCCTGGACACCTCTAATTGGGGACTCTAGCAAAGCTGAGTCACAATCTGAAAAGGTTCACCCAGTTATGTGTCTGTGGCATGTATGTATCCGGTGGTAATACTGGAAGACAGAGTGCTTTGGGCCACGGCCAAGACTCATAAAGTAGCTATGTTCAAGAATCATCATACTTAACTAGGAGAATCAATAACACTATCTGGATTCTAAGTTCCTAGAGAAGCCAATTATTCTGAATTTCAAAGGATAAAGTGAGATGCCAAAACTGTTCAGAGGCAAAAAGCTAAAGCCCCGCTCATCTAATTAATACTGATCTTCATAGATGTTTTTGAAATTCATTGCATATTCTCTTCTTTTTATCTTATTTGATTATCAGTTGCTTTGGGACAAGCAACAATTTAAGTTTGGTGTTGTGATGAGCGGATAATTTGTACGCTTTTTGGCATTGTTTTTAGTATGTTTTTAGTATGTTTTAGTTAGTTTTTATTATATTTTTATTAGTTTTAAGTTAAAATTCACTTTTCTGGACTTTACTATGTGTTTGTGTGTTTTTCTGTGATTTCAGGTATTTTCTGGCTGAAATTGAGGGATGATGTGTGGAAAGCAATCCAACACAAAACTCACCGGCAAGTCTACCGGGTCGCATCAAGTAATAATAACTCACATGAGTGAGGTCGATCCCACAGGGATTGAAGGATCGAGCAATTTTAATTTAGTGGTTGATTTAGTCAAGCGAATTAAGTTTTGGTTGAGTGGGTTGTATTTAACAGAAGATAAATTGCTTGGAATGTAAAGGGAGAGGGGGAAATTGCAGTAAATTAAAGAGCAGGAAAGTAAACTTGCTGAATCTTAAAGAACAAGAAAGTAAATGACTGAAACTTAAAGTGTAAGAAATGTAAATTGCAGTAACTTAAATGGCAAGAAATATAAATTGCTTGAATATAAAAGGGGAATTAAGGATTGGGAATTCAGAATTCCAACAAGAGAAAGTAAATTGCAACAATTAATAAAGTAGAAGATAAATTGGAAGTAATTAACATTCAGACAGAAAATGAAATTAAACTGCAGCAAAGGTTCACAGAAGAACCAAAGAGGAAAAAAGGGATCTCAGGACTCAAGAGACTAGAAAGCAAAGTCTAGATCTCAATTGCCTTCCCAGATCCAAGCTCACAAAGCAATTAACAAGAAAATAAAGAAGAAGCAGTAAAGGAACTTAAATTGAACTCAATTATGCAGAAGAGGAATTAAAGAGATTTTGAATGGAGATTGAGACAGAATTTCCTCAATTCTTCACACCCAAAACTCAACAAGGAAATTAAAAATGCCCAAGCAAGAACGAGGAAGAAGAGAGATCAATTCTCCTCCCCAATTCTCTGAAATCTCAGTGAAGACACCAAGAGAAGCTCCAAAGTGCAAAAATAAAATTCAAAGCTCAAAGAAAGTGCAAAATTCAAAAGCTCAGTAAAAGGTTCCTAATTACATCAAACTAGCTCATATTTATACACTTTCTATTCTTGGATTTTGGGATTTGGATGGGCTTTTGATTTGGTGAAGAAATGAATTGAATTGGAATTTTAATTAAATTTTCGGCCCAAAATAATAGCTTCCAGGAGGCTGCCCTGCCCTTGTGGAGGGCAGGGCAGAAAATTGATGTGTGGTGCGGCTTGGTGCGGGCTGGTGCGCAGGATGCTGCCCTGCCCTCACGGAGGGCAGGGCAGAAAAAAATGGTGCGCCAGAAATTGTGCTGTGGTGCGCGCTGGTGCTGCCAGGATCGTGCTGTGGTGCGCCAGACTCATTTCTTGGTGCACCAGATTCATGCCACACAAAATGCTGCCCTGCCCTCGCGGAGGGCAGGGCAGTGTTTTCACTTTGATGTCCCAAGTTCGAATCATGGCCGAAACACACGCTACTTAATTTCCTTGGCTTTCTTGGCACCATAATGAAGCCTAGTTCCTTGCTTCCTTCTTGTTCCGCGTTCGAGACTTGTAGCAAGCATTTGGAGACATTTTCCTTTGGTTTTCTCCCCTTGTGAGCCCAATACTGCCCTTGTGGAGGGCAGGGCAGCATTTTCTTCTTCTTGATTCCAAGGCACAGATTTGTGCTCTGCCCTTGTAGTGGGCAGGGCAGAGTTGCCTTTTATGCCTTGTTCCCTTATGTTGCCCTCCTAGAGGGCAGTGTGCCCTTGTGGAGGGCAATGCTTGCCTCCCCTATTGCATGCGGCACACTTTTCCTTCCTTTGACCACGCTTCCTTCTCCTTGGGTCACGCTTTCTTAGGCCACGCTTTTCTCTTTTATTCTTTTCTTCACCTAAAATAAACCAAAACAACCACTCCAAGTATCACTAAATTCATAAGGCTTATAAATCAATTAAAATTCAATTAAAATTAGCTTAAACCTCATGAGTTAACATTAATTTCATGGTGGTTGCTTGATTTAAAGAAGTTATGCATTTTCACTCCAAATCACTTACTTAGGATGCAAGAAAGTGTATAAAGACTAATAAAACAAGTGAAATTAGCTTGAAAAATGGGTATATGATGACTTGTCATCACAACACCAAACTTAAATCTTGCTTGTCCCCAAGCAAGCATCAAATTTAGGAGCAATTGAAATGAATTAAGAAAAGAACACATATCCTTATTAGGCATATAGCAGAACTTAATTTATGGGATCTTTATGCAGACAATGATAACTCAATTATTGTTGCTGTTACATAATATACATCTTTCCTCAAAGGCTTGCTAAACTTGCTATTAGAAGACTCACTTTTTAATTACTCCCTTGCTAACTTCTCTTGGCTTATAATGCTTAACAAGCTTATTATTCTTTTGGAGGTTTGGTGTCAAATGTTGCAGTAGTAGCCTTTGGCTTTATTTTCTTTTCTTTTGCTCAACATCTTTCCACCACAGACACATGGCTCACTAATTCTTCCTAGGATCATTGATGCCCAGCATCTCTTTGGATAACTAAATGTTCTGTATCTAAGTTGCTCTTTATTGTGGATTTTCAATTGGCCATCCCAAATCAGTTGATCTAAGTGACCGGGTTTTAAAATACCCCTTAGAATTTACTCATCCAAGCATATTTTAGTACAAGAACACCACAGGCATATGTCCTAGGGTCCAAGCTATTTGTGTCCAACCTTTATTCTTTGTTTTTCTTGCCATTTTGGCTTTTTCTTCTTCCTTTTCTTTCTGTTTTTGTTCCCAAGGGCTTTTTCATTATTGATAAGAGTCTTTGTAACAGCAAGCTAACTCACATTTGAATGAGAATGATATTATGCAACAATTATTTCATGAGTTATGCATTTAATCAGACACATATACCACCACTAACTTCCATTCTTACTTATGCAACATTGGATATTTCACTTTTCAATTCAAACAAGTCTCTTTTATTTAAGCATATGGGAAACAAAACAAAATTTCAAGCTAAGTGATGGATAACAAGCATTATGCAGATTTAGCATTTTTCACAAACAATTTCACTTGCAACTAGATAAACACTTTAGCGAGACATACAATGGTTTCCAGATTCAAAACATTTCACAGCAGCAAGGATTAAGTTTAGATACAACCTTTGAAGTTGCAGCCCTTTGATTCTTCCTTCTGTTGTGTTCTCTTTGAGTTAAGATGCATAATGTCTTCAATTGTTGACTCATGTCCTGCATAATTCTCAAAGTTGCTTGCTTCTCAAGCCCTTAATTATATGGTTAGTATGCATAAACTGAGTGTGGTTCCTGGATTGATTTTGGTGTGGGAACACCAAACTTAATTGTTTGCCACTGTCTCAGATGCAACAAGTGACCCATATTTGAAACCCTGTGTCCTTGCTAAAGGTTAATGAAAATGAAACTAGAAAACAATTAAACAGTTGAATAATGTGTTTGGTTGCTTGGAGTTAGCATCATGTAAGAGGTGAGAATGTGTTTTTAAATGATATTTTTGGTGGAACACCAAACTTAGAATCTTTCATTCTCCCTTAAATTGTTTTGGTGTTGCACACCAAACTTAGCTCCTTGCAATCCATACCAATTATTCAACATTTTTATTGAAAAAGCTATGAAAGAAAACTACCTCAGGTTGGGTTGCCTCCCAACAAGCGCTCTTTTATTGTCACTAGCTTGACATCTTCTATTTTTGCTGATCATGGAGGTTGAAAATCACAGTGCCTTAGCGTGTCTTTCTTCACTGTGAACTTCCTTCCGGTTTCCTCTTTGATGACCTCTA
Organism: Arachis hypogaea; assembly: GCF_003086295.3. Lineage (NCBI taxonomy): Eukaryota > Viridiplantae > Streptophyta > Magnoliopsida > Fabales > Fabaceae > Arachis > Arachis hypogaea. The sequence continues at coordinate 43,842,704 of NC_092038.1, forward strand.
TAAATTCTTGTGGAAGGATCTTAGTCACAATGTAGTGATCAGACAACTGTGGGGATACCTTCATGGTTTGAATGTTGATCATCACTCGATCCCCTAGTGAAAACTTTCCAGTGGGGATTTTCTGCTTTTCTTTAGTTCTATCCTCTGTCTCTCCTTGAAAGAATTCCTTGTTGTGTTTTTCTTGACTGGTACTTCCTTTGTCCAGTGTTTTCTCATTGTCCTCTATGATCCTTTTCCATCCTTCCTTCTTTGTAGCATCTTTGTTGTTGGTTGGTTTGTCTTCAATGGTTTTGAGGAAAGTATTTGGTTTCTTCTCACCCATTTCTGCAAAGTACTTCGCTAGTTGAGCTATCTGCTCCTCAATTCCTTTGATTAACATCTCTTGGTTCCTTGTTGTTTCCTCTTGGTGTTTTATCATTCTCTCTATTAGGATTTCCAAGTCTGTGATTCTCTGAGAGTCTTGTGAGATTGGTTGGTTTTGGGGTGTTAAAGGTTGGAAGAGTGGGTGTGATGGTGGCATGTAGTGGTTGTTATTGCTGTAATGGTGTTTTTGTTGGTTTGTGAAGTTGGGGTTGTTATAATTGAAGTCCCTTGGTTTGTGATTTTGGTACTCGTTCCTTCTCCAATTGAGATGAGTCTGGGAGTGTCTGTATTGTGAGTATTGGCTTTGAGTGGTATTAGTGGGTGGGTGATGTTGATTGTTTGTGATCATGGGGTTGCCCTGGTGGAAACTTCCTTGTTATTGATGTTGAGACTCCCTCATTCTCAGATAAGAATGGGGTCTCCATGGTGGAAATTTGGCATTCACTGCAGCAGACAGCTCCATGTTTTGCTGTGGTTGATGGTGCATTTGTCTGTTTAGGTCCTTGAACGCATTCACCCCTTCAATATTCGTCACTTCTTTTTCTGAGATTTCATTCTGTGGTTTCTCAAATGAATGTTGGTTGTTGACTCCTTTGTCATTGAAGTCTGCAATTCCTTGGGTAGTTGTTGTTGCTTTGAGTAAGCCATCTGAGAAGTAGTCCACTACTTTTCTTGTTTCTGGGGTCAATCCTTCATAGAACGCTCGGAAGCCCACTTTATCAGTCGCTTTCTTGTATCTTTCCCAGGCCTTAAAGAGTGGTTCTTCGTCCCCTTGTGTGAATAGATGTTCCTCCTCTTTCAGCTGGATGATCTGTCTGGATGAGGTGAATTTGGCCAGAAATTTGGTGACCAAATCATCCCAACTAGTGATACTTCCTTGGGGGAAAGTTTCAAACCATTGTGCAGCTTCACCCTTTAACGAGAAAGGGAATAACAGGATCTTATAAGTGTCATGATCTGGACCATCGGTTTTGACTATATTACAAGTCTTCAGAAAAGTGGATATGTGCTGCTGAGGATCTTCCGATGGATTTCCGTCATAAGAACAATTGTTCTTGATGAGTGTAATAAGTGGTGGCTTCATGTCATGATACTCTTTATCTGTAGAAACTCGTACGCAAACAATCAAGATGACCAAACAACAGCACGCTTAAGAATTGAGTGCAGTGAATTAAGATAAATTGTTAGCGAGTTAATAGAGGCAATTTCTCAAACAGTTAGTATGTTAGTAAAGAAAAAGTGCTTGATCTAGATCTCCACTTCACTTAATCATTGTCAATCTATTTCAATCCCCGGCAACGGCGCCAAAAACTTGATGTGTGGAAAGCAATCCAACACAAAACTCACCGGCAAGTGTACCGGGTCGCATCAAGTAATAATAACTCACATGAGTGAGGTCGATCCCACAGGGATTGAAGGATTGAGCAATTTTAATTTAGTGGTTGATTTAGTCAAGCAAATTAAGTTTTGGTTGAGTGGGTTGTATTTAACAGAAGATAAATTGCTTGGAATGTAAAGGGAGAAGGGGAAATTGCAGTAAATTAAAGAGCAGGAAAGTAAACTTGCTGAATCTTAAAGAACAAGAAAGTAAATGACTGAAACTTAAAGTGCAAGAAATGTAAATTGCAGTAACTTAAATGGCAAGAAATATAAATTGCTTGAATATAAAAGGGGAATTAAGGATTGGGAATTCAGAATTCCAACAAGAGAAAGTAAATTGCAACAATTAATAAAGTAGAAGATAAATTGGAAGTAATTAACATTCAGACAGAAAATGAAATTAAACTGCAGCAAAGGTTCACAGAAGAACCAAAGAGGAAAAAAGGGATCTCAGGACTCAAGAGACTAGAAAGCAAAGTCTAGATCTCAATTGCCTTCCCAGATCCAAGCTCACAAAGCAATTAACAAGAAAATAAAGAAGAAGCAGTAAAGGAACTTAAATTGAACTCAATTATGCAGAAGAGGAATTAAAGAGATTTTGAATGGAGATTGAGACAGAATTTCCTCAATTCTTCACACCCAAAACTCAAAACAAGGAAATTAAAAATGCCCAAGCAAGAACGAGGAAGAAGAGAGATCAATTCTCCTCCCCAATTCTCTGAAATCTCAGTGAAGACACCAAGAGAAACTCCAAAGTGCAAAAATAAAATTCAAAGCTCAAAGAAAGTGCAAAATTCAAAAGCTCAGTAAAAGGTTCCTAATTACATCAAACTAGCTCATATTTATACACTTTCTATTCTTGGATTTTGGGATTTGGATGGGCTTTTGATTTGGTGAAGAAATGAATTGAATTGGAATTTTAATTAAATTTTCGGCCCAAAATAATAGCTTCCAGGAGGCTACCCTGCCCTTGTGGAGGGCAGGGCAGAAAATTGATGTGTGGTGCGGCTTGGTGCGGGCTGGTGTGCAGGATGCTGCCCTGCCCTCACGGAGGGCAGGGCAGAAAAAAATGGTGCGCCAGAAATTGTGCTGTGGTGCGCGCTGGTGCTGCCAGGATCGTGCTGTGGTGCGCCAGACTCATTTCTTGGTGCGCCAGATTCATGCCACACAAAATGCTGCCCTGCCCTCGCGGAGGGCAGGGCAGTGTTTTCACTTTGATGTCCCAAGTTCGAATCATGGCCGAAACAAACGCTACTTAATTTCCTTGGCTTTCTTGGCACCATAATGAAGCCTAGTTCCTTGCTTCCTTCTTGTTCCGCGTTCGAGACTTGTTGCAAGCATTTGGAGACATTTTCCTTTGGTTTTCTCCCCTTGTGAGCCCGATACTGCCCTTGTGGAGGGCAGGGCAGCATTTTCTTCTTCTTGATTCCAAGGTACATATTTGTGCTCTGCCCTTGTAGTGGGCAGGGCAGAGTTGCCTTTTATGCCTTGTTCCCTTATGTTGCCCTCCTATTGCATGCGGCACACTTTTCCTTCCTTTGACCACGCTTCCTTCTCCTTGGGTCACGCTTTCTTAGGCCACGCTTTTCTCTTTTATTCTTTTCTTCACCTAAAATAAACCAAAACAACCACTCCAAGTATCACTAAATTCATAAGGCTTATAAATCAATTAAAATTCAATTAAAATTAGCTTAAACCTCATGAGTTAACATTAATTTCATGGTGGTTGCTTGATTTAAAGAAGTTATGCATTTTCACTCCAAATCACTTACTTAGGATGCAAGAAAGTGTATAAAGACTAATAAAACAAGTGAAATTAGCTTGAAAAATGGGTATATGATGACTTGTCATCAAGGGACCTGAGCAAAAATCTGATTCAGAGGCTGAAAAGGACTGCAGATGTTGTTGGATTCTGACCTCCCTGCACTCGAAGTAAATTTTCTGGAGCTACACAAACCCAATTGGCGCACTCTTAATTGCGTTGGAAAGTAGACATCCTGGGCTTTCCAACAATGTATAATAGTTCATATTTTTATCGAGATTTGATGGCCCAAACAGGTGTTTCAAGTCAGCTCAAGAATTCTGGCGTAAAACGCCGGAACTGGCACAAGAATGGGAGTTAAACACCCAAACTGGCATAAAAGCTGGCGTTTAACTCCAAGAAACGTCTCTACACATGAAAGCTTCAATGCTCAGCCCAAGCACACACCAAGTGGGCCCGGAAGTGGATTTTTATGTAATTTACTCATCTTTGTAAACCCTAAGCTACTAGTTCTCTACAAATAGGACCTTTTGCTATTGTATTTTCATCTTTTGATCACTTTAGATCTTAGGATCATCTTTTGATCATGCTTTTATGATTGAACCCTCTTTGGGAGGCTGGCCATTCGGCCATGCCTAGACCTTGTTCTTATGTATTTTCAATGGTGGAGTTTCTACACACCATAGATTAAGGTGTGGAGCTCTGCTGTACCTCGAGTATTAATGCAATTACTATTGTTCTTCTATTCAATTCAGCTTATTCTTGTTCTAAGATATTCATTTGCACCCAAGAACATGATGAATGTGATGATTATGTGACGCTCATCATCATTCTCACTTATGAACGCGTGCCTGACAACCACTTCTGTTCTACATGCAAACAAGGCTTGAGTGGATATCTCTTGGGTTCCTTAATCAGAATGTTCGTGGTATAAGCTAGAATTGATGGCGGCATTCAAGAGAATCCGGAAGGTCTAAACCTTGTCTGTGGTATTCTGAGTAGGATTCAAGGATTGAATGACTGTGACAAGCCTCAAACTCACGATTGTGGGCGTTAGTGACAGACGCAAAAGAATCACTGGATTCTATTCCGACATGATCGAGAACCGACAGCTGAATAGCCGTGCTGTGACAGAGCGTGTTGAACATTTTCACTGAGAGGACGGGACTATAGCCATTGACAATGGTGATGCCCAACATACAGCTTGCCTTGGAAAGGAGTAAGAAGGATTGGATGAAGATAGTAGGAAAGCAGAGAGACGGAAGGAACAAAGCATCTCCATACGCTTATCTGAAATTCTCACCAATGAATTACATAAGTATCTCTATCTTTATTTTATGCTTTATTCATAAATCATTCATAACCGTTTGAATCTGCCTGACTGAGATTTACAAGATGACTATAGCTTGCTTCATACCAACAATCTCCGTGGGATCGACCCTTACTCGCGTAAGGTTTATTACTTGGACAACCCAGTGCACTTGTTGGTTAGTTGTGCGAAGTTGTGATAAAGAGTTGAGATTGCAATTGAGCGTACCATGTTGATGGCGCCATTGATGATCACAATTTCATGCACCAGAGGTGGAGGAACAGGAAGATCCCTACAGAGGACTTCTCTCCAGGGGATAAAGTAATCTCAGCTTACTTCCCAAACATCCCCCCTGATCTCCCCACTATACCATCACAATTACCTAAAGTTTTCACCATCAACAGAGTTCTCTCCTTGGAACATGTAGAGATCATTGATACAACCAATGGATATAGGTCTACTACCAGAGGAGAAGACTTGAAGCACTATCAACCTCCCTAATAGAGGAATTGTCGAGCTAGCGACGCTAAAGGAGCGCTCTATTGGGAGGCAACCCAACCTGAGGTAGTTTCGTTTTCATTTTCATTTCAATAAAGATCACAAGTTGTTTCCCTGGTATTGCGAAGAGCTAAGTTTGGTTTTCCACACCAAAACAATTCAAGAGTGAAAGTGTAATTCTAAGTTTGGTGTTCCACCAAAGATATTAGTTAGAATCACACTATACCCCCAAAACACATTGCTAGCTCCAACCAATCAGGGGAACCAATTAGCTGTAGTTTAGTCTTTAGTTAATAATGGTTTTGTTAACAACATGATATGAGGTTCTCTGCATGTATGCAAACTCTTGTATTGGGCAAGGAACTAAGTTTGGTGTTCACACACCAAAATTCAGTTCAGAAGTTCACAAGCATACATGCAAGCTAACTATTTTTTTTAAGTGTTTCGGGAGCAAGCAACTTCCAATAACTTTGCAGGAACCTTATGAGGAAATGGTGCACCTTCATCCAAGGAAGTGAAGTAGCAAAGACTATGGATGAAGACAAACAAGGAGGGGAGCATGGGCATCCACACGAGTAAACGGTGGTGGAGTTCCTTCTTTGGTCCATCTTTTTCTATACTTTAAATAAGGAAGATCTTGTATGAAATAGAACATGCTTCCATGATAGTTTGAATTTTGTTTCCAATTCTGTCTTTAAGTTTCTCACAGCTTAGGTCTATGTTTGCTAGTCTGAATGTCACTGCATCTTTTCCTTACTTAATTGTATTCTTTTCCTTTTGAATCAAATGAAAAGAGAATGATTGTTTTATAAAGGACCAGAGTGGAGTTCATATTATGGAGTAAGTTCCTAAGTTTGTGGTGTAATCATAAGTTAGCTAAGTTGGTTCACCAACAAGGTGGGAGGACAACTATCTGTCATGAATCCTATGCTTTGAACACACCCCATGAGGCTAGCTAAATAACAAGATCCTAATAAGAAAAAGTGAAAGAACAATCAAAGTTGAAGAATAAAAGAAAAAAAATAGCAAGAAAAGAAGCTAGGCACCAATGGTTTAAGTCTTGAGGAATGTGTCTATGGTGTTCTTGTACCAAGGATCTACTTGGATTACTAAGCTCTCAGGGGTGCTTTATCACCTGGTGACTTGGGTTAACTAACCCGGGATTATCAGCTGAAAGTCCACTATCAAGAGCAATCCTTACTACAGAACATTTAGTAGCCCAAAGAGGTGCTGGGCACCAAGACCTCAAGGACGGAAAATAAACAAACCATGTGCCTGTGGTGTGTATGTATGGAGGAGAGGCTTGAGGAAGTAAGTGTTTCAACACCTAGCACCTTGAACCAACTGGTTCGGGAGTGTTGGCTGAAAGCTTATTCTAAAGACTTGGCCCCTTACAGAGCACTTAGTATAAGAACACAAATAAGCCCTGAAATGACAACGAAAGGATCAATGAATAAAAGTCTCATGGGATACAATCAAGTAATTATTCTAGGACATGATAAAGGTCTGAAAGCCAGTGAAGGAATGAACCTAAGTTGCTATGCATGAAACCACCATAAAACCAGGGACATGACTTCCACAAGAACGATTCATTTCTCTTGGAATTCCATTCATCATTCTCTTGTTCCAGTACTTGCTTAGGGACAAGCAAGCTTTAAGTTTGGTGTTGTGATGCCAGGGCATCTTGGCCAGTTTCACTGACCTTTCTTTACTGTTTTTAGGGTATGATAGCGCAAAATTGTGATCAATACTTTTCACAAATCAAATAATCCCCAGTAATGAATCCAAAAACTTGGTGTTCAATACCATGGCATAAACACAACTTCGCACAACTAACCAGCAAGTGTAATGGGTCGTCCAAGTAATAAACCTTACGCGAGTAAGGGTCGATCCCACAGAGATTGTTGGTATGAAGCAAGCTATGGTCACCTTGTAAATCTTAGTCAGGCAAACTCAAATGGGTATGGTGATATGCGAATAAAATATAAAGATAAAGATAGAGATACTTATGTAATTCATTGGTAGGAATTTCAGATAAGCGTATGAAGTTGCTTGTCCCTTCCGTCTCTCTGCTTTCCTACTGTCTTCATCCAATTCTTCCTACTCCTTTCCATGGCAAGCTTAAGCAAGGGTTTCATCGTTGTCAGTGGCTACCTCCCATCCTCTCAGTGGAAATGTTCAACGCACCCTGTCACGGCACGGCTATCCATCTGTCGGTTCTCGATCAGGCCGGAATAGAATCCAGTGATTCTTTTGCGTCTGTCACTAACGCCCCGCCTTCAGGAGTTTGAAGCACATCACAGTCATTCAATCATTGAATCCTACTCAAAATACCACAGACAAGGTTAGACCTTCCGGATTCTCTTGAATGCCGCCATCAGTTCTAGCCTTTACCACGAAGATTCCGGTTAAAGAATCCAAGAGATATTCACCCAGTCTAAGGTAGAACGGAGGTGGTTGTCAGTCACACGTTCATAGGTGAGAATGATGATGAGTGTCACGGATCATCACATTCATCAAGTTGAAGAACAAGTGATATCTTAGAACAAGAACAAGCGGAATTGAATAGAAGAACAATAGTAATTGCATTAATACTCGAGGTACAACAGAGCTCCACACCTTAATCTATGGTGTGTAGAAACTCCACCGTTGAAAATACATAAAAACAAGGTCTAGGCATGGCCGAATGGCCAGCCTCCCAATGATCTAAGATAGCATCAGAACAAGGATAACTACCCAGATATCTCAATACAATAGTAAAAGGTCCTACTTATAGAGAACTAGTAGCCTAAGGTTTATAGAGATGAGTAAATGACATAAAAATCCACTTCCGGGCCCACTTGGTGTGTGCTTGGGCTGAGCAATGAAGCATTTTCGTGTAGAGACTCCTCTTGGAGTTAAACGCCAGCTTTTATGCCAGTTTGGGCGTTTAACTCCCATTCTTGTGCCAGTTCCGGCGTTTAACGCTGGAAATTCTGAGGGTGACTTTGAACGCCGGTTTGGGCCATCAAATCTTGGGCAAAGTATGGACTATCATATATTGCTGGAAAGCCTAGGATGTCTACTTTCCAACACCGTTTAGAGCGCGCCAATTGGGTATCTGTAGCTCCAGAAAATCTGCTTCGAGTGCAGGGAGGTCAGAATCCAACAGCATCTGCAGTCCTTTTTAGTCTCTGAATCAGATTTTTGCTCAGGTCCCTCAATTTCAGGCAGAAAATACCTGAAATCACAGAAAAACACACAAACTCATAGTAAAGTCCAGAAAAGTGAATTTTAACTAAAAACTAATAAAAATATACTAAAAACTAACTAGATCATACTAAAAACAATGCCAAAAAGCGTACAAATTATCCGCTCATCACAACACCAAACTTAAATTGTTGCTTGTCCTCAAGCAACTGAAAATCAAATAAGATAAAAAGAAGAGAATATGCAATGAATTCCAAAAACATCTATGAAGATCAGTATTAATTAGATGAGCGGGGCTTTTAGCTTTTTTGCCTCTGAACAGTTTTGGCATCTCACTCTATCCTTTGAGATTCAGAATGGTTGGCTTCTTTAGGAACTTAGAATCCAGATAGTGTTATTGATTCTCCTAGTAAAGTATGATGATTCTTGAACATAGCTACTTATTGAGTCTTGGCCGTGGCCCAAAGCACTCTATCTTCCAGTATTACCACCGGATACATACATGTCACAGACACATACTTGGGTGAACCTTTTCAGATTGTGACTCAGCTTTGCTAGAGTCCCCAATTAGAGGTGTCCAGTGTTCTTAAGCACACTCTTTTTGCCTTGGATCACAACTTTATTTCTTTCTTTTCTTTCTTTTTCTTTCTTTTTCTCCCTTTTTTTTCGAATTTCTCTCTTTTTTTTCTTTTTTTTTTGAATTCACTGCTTTTTCTTGCTTCAAGAACCATTTTAATGATTTTTCAGATCCTCAGTAACATGTCTCCTTTTTCATCATTCTTTCAAGAGCCAACATTCATGAACCACAAATTCAAAAGACATATGCACTGTTTAAGCATACATTCAGAAAACAAAAGTATTGCCACCACATCAAAATAATCAAATTGTTATAAAATTCAAAATTCATGCAATTCTTTTCTTTTTCAATTAAGAACACTTTTTTCATTCAAGAGAGGTGATGGATTCATAGGACATTCATAACTTTAAGGCATAGACACTAAGACACTAATGATCACAAGACACAAACATAGACAAACATAAGCACTAAAATTCGAAAAACAGGAAAATAAAGAACAAGGAAATTAAAGAACGGGTCCACCTTAGTGATGGCGGCTCTTTCTTCCTCTTGAAGATCCTATGGAGTGCTTGAGCTCCTCAATGTCTCTTCCTTGTCTTTGTTGCTCCTCTCTCATGATTCTTTGATCTTCTCTAATTTCATGGAGGATGATGGAGTGTTCTTGATGCTCCACCCTTAGTTGTCCCATGTTGGAACTCAATTCTCCTAGGGAGGTGTTTAGTTGCTCCCAATAGTTTTGTGGAGGAAAGTGCATCCCTTGAGGTATCTCAGGGATCTCATGATGAGTGGGGTCTCTTGTGTGCTCCATCCTCTTCTTAGTGATAGGCTTGTCCTCATCAATAGGGACGTCTCCCTCTATGTCAACTCCAACCGAATAACAGAGGTGACAAATGAGATGAGGGAAGGCTAACCTTGTCAAGGTAGAAGACTTGTCTGCCACCTTATAAAGTTCTTGAGATATAACCTCATGAACTTCTATTTCTTCTCCAATCATGATGCTATGAATCATGATAGCCCGGTCTATAGTAACTTCGGACCGGTTGCTAGTGGGAATGATTGAGCGTTGGATAAACTCCAACCATCCTCTAGCCACGGGTTTGAGGTCATGCCTTCTCAATTGAACCGGCTTCCCTCTTGAATCTCTCTTCCATTGGGCGCCCTCTTCACATATGACTGTGAGGACTTGGTCCAACCTTTGATCAAAGTTGACCCTTCTAGTGTAAGGATGTTCATCTCCTTGCATCATGGGCAAGTTGAATGCCAACCTTACCCTTTCCGGACTAAAATCCAAGTATTTCCCCCGAACCATTGTAAGATAATTCTTTGGATCCGGGTTCACACTTTGATCATGGTTCTTGGTGATCCATGCATTGGCATAGAACTCTTGAACCATTAAGATTATGACTTGTTGAATGGGGTTGGTAAGAACTTCCCAACCTCTTCTTCGGATCTCATGTCGGATCTCCGGATATTCACCCTTTTTGAGTGAAAAAGGGACCTCGGGGATCACCTTCTTCAAGGCCACAACTTCATAGAAGTGGTCTTGATGCACCCTTGAGATGAATCTCTCCATCTCCCATGACTCAGAGATAGAAGCTTTTGCCTTCCTTTTCCTCTTTCTAGAGGTTTCTTCGGCCTTGGATGCCATAAATGGTTATGGAAAAACAAAAAGCAATGCTTTTACCACACCAAACTTAAAGGGTTTGCTCGTCCTCGAGCAAAAGAAGAAAAAAGAGAGTAGAAGAAGAAGAAATGAGGAAGAAGGGAATGGCTTTGTGTTCGGCCAAAAAGGGGGAGAAGTAGTGTTTAGGTTGTGTGAAAATGAAGGAGTGAAGATGGGTTTATATAGGAGAGGGGGAGGGTTGATGTGCGGCTATGTATGGGTGGGTTGGGTGGGAAAGTGGTTTGAATTTGAATGGTGAGGTAGGTGAGGTTTTATGAAGGGTGGATGTGAGTGGTGAAGAGAAAGATGGGATTTGATAGGTGAAGGGTTTTTGGGGAAGAGGTGTTGAGGTGATTGGTGAATGGGTGAAGAAGAGAGAGAGTGGTGGGGTAGGTGGGGATCCTGTGGGGTCCACAGATCCTGAGGTGTCAAGGAAAAGTCATCCCTGCACCAAATGGCATGCAAAAATGCGTTTTTAGCCATTTCTGGCGTTAAACACCGGGCTGGTGCCCATTTCTGGCGTTTAACGCCAGCTTCTTGCCCTTTTCTGGCGTTTAACGCCAGTCTGGTGCCCCTTTCTGGCGTTAAACGCCCAGAATGGTGCCAGACTGGGCGTTAAACGCCCAACAGCTAGCCTTACTGGCGTTTAAACGCCAGTAAGTTCTTCCTCCAGGGTGTGCTGTTTTTCTTCCTGTTTTTCATTTTGTTTTTGCTTTTTTCATTGATTTTGTGACTTCTCATGATCATCAACCTACAAAAAAACATAAAATAACAAAGAAAAATAGATAAAAACATAACATTGGGTTGCCTCCCAACAAGCGCTTCTTTAATGTCAGTAGCTTGATAGAGGACTCTCATGGAGCCTCACAGATACTCAGAGCAATGTTGGAACCTCCCAACACCAAACTTAGAGTTTGACTGTGGGGGCTCTGTTTGGCTCTGTTTTGAGAGAAGCTCTTCATGCTTCCTCTCCATGATGACAGAGGGATATCCTTGAGCCTTAAACACAAGGGATTCTTCATTCACTTGAATGATCAATTCTCCTCTATCAACATCAATCACAGCCCTTGCTGTGGCTAGGAAGGGTCTGCCAAGGATGATGGATTCATCCATGCACTTCCCAGTCTCTAGGACTATGAAATCAGTAGGGATGTAATGGTCTTCAACCTTTACCAGAACATCCTCTACAAGTCCATAAGCTTGTTTTCTTGAGTTATCTGCCATCTCTAGTGAGATTTTTGCAGCTTGCACCTCAAAGATCCCTAACTTCTCCATTACAGAGAGAGGCATGAGGTTTACACTTGACCCTAAGTCACACAAGGCCTTCTTGAAGGTCATGGTGCCTATGGTACAAGGTATTGAAAACTTCCCAGGATCCTGTCTCTTTTGAGGCAGTTTCTGCCTAGACAAGTCATCCAGTTCTTTGGTGAGCAAAGGGGATTCATCCTTCCAAGTCTCATTTCCAAATAACTTGTCATTTAGCTTCATGATTGCTCCAAGGTATTTAGCAACTTGCTCTTCAGTGACATACTCATCCTCTTCAGAGGAAGAATACTCATCAGAGCTCATGAATGGCAGAAGTAAGTCCAATGGAATCTCTATGGTCTCATTTTGAGCCTCAGATTCCCATGGTTCCTCATTGGGGAACTCAGTGGAGGCCAGTGGACGTCCATTGAGGTCTTCCTCAGTGGCGTTCACTGCCTCTTCCTCCTCTCCAAATTCGGCCATGTTGATGGCTTTGCACTCTCCTTTTGGATTTTCTTCTGTATTGCTTGGGAGAGTACTAGGAGGGAGTTCAGTAATTTTCTTGCTCAGCTGACCCACTTGTCCCTCCAAATTTCTAATGGAGGACCTTGTTTTAGTCATGAAACTTTGAGTGGTTTTGATTAGATCAGAGACCATGGTTGCTAAGTCAGAGGTATTCTGCTTAGAACTCTCTGTCTGTTGCTGAGAAGATGATGGGAAAGGCTTGCTATTGCTAAACCTGTTTCTTCCACCATTATTATTGTTGAAACCTTGTTGAGATCTCTGTTGATCCTTCCATGAGGGATTTGGATGATTTCTCCATGAAGGATTATAGGTGTTTCCATAGGGTTCTCTCATGTAATTCACCTCTTCTATTGAAGGGTTCTCAGGATCATAAGCTTCTTCCTCAGATGAAGCTTCTTTAGTATTGCTTGGTGCATTTTGCATTCCAGACAGACTTTGAGAAATCATATTGACTTGTTGAGTCAATATTTTATTCTGAGCCAATAGGGCATTCAGAGTGTCAATCTCAAGAACTCCTTTCTTCTGACTAGTCCCATTGTTCACAGGATTTCTTTCAGAAGTGTACATGAATTGGTTATTTGCAACCATTTCAATCAGCTCTTGAGCTTCTGTAGGCGTCTTCTTCAGATGAAGAGATCCTCCAGCAGAGCTATCCAAAGACATTTTGGACAGTTCAGAGAGACCATCATAGAAAATACCTATGATGCTCCATTCAGAAAGCATATCAGAAGGACACTTTCTGATTAATTGTTTGTATCTTTCCCAAGCTTCATAGAGGGATTCTCCTTCCTTCTGTCTGAAGGTTTGGACTTCCACTCTAAGCTTACTCAATTTTTGAGGTGGAAAGAACTTTGCCAAGAAGGCATTGACTAGCTTTTCCCAAGAGTCCAGGCTTTCTTTGGGTTGAGAGTCCAACCATGTCCTAGCTCTGTCTCTTACAGCAAAAGGGAATAGCATCAGTCTGTAGACCTCAGGGTCAACCCCATTAGTCTTGACAGTGTCACAGATTTGCAAGAATTCAGCTAAAAACTGATGAGGATCTTCCAATGGAAGTCCATGGAACTTGCAATTCTGTTGCATTAGAGAAACTAATTGAGGCTTAAGCTCAAAGTTGTTTGTTCCAATGGCAGGGATAGAGATGCTTCTCCCATAAAAGTTGGGAGTAGGTGCAGTAAAGTCACCCAGCACCTTCCTTGCATTGTTGGCATTGTTGTTGTTTTCGGCTGCCATAGGTTCTTCTTCTTTGAAGATTTCTGTTAGGTCCTCTATAGAGAGTTGTGCTTTGGCTTCTCTTAGCTTTCTCTTCAAGGTCCTTTCAGGTTCAGGATCAGCCTCAACAAGAATGCTTTTGTCCTTGCTCCTGCTCATAAGAAAGAGAAGGGAACAAGAAAATGTGGAATCCTCTATGTCACAGTATAGAGATTCCTTTAGGTGTCAGAGGAAAAGAAAAGTAGAAGACAGAAGTAGAAAATTCGAACTTATCAAAGAAGATGGAGTTCGAATTTTGCATTAAGGAATAGTGTTAGTCCATAAATAGAAGGATGTGAGAAGAAGGGAAGTAATTTTCGAAAATTAAGTAAAAGATTTTGAAAACATTTTTGAAAAACACTAATTGATTTTCGAAAATGAAAGTGGAAAAGAAATCAAGTGATTTTTGAAAAAGGTTTTGAAATTAGAAATAAAAAAGATTTGATTGAAAACTATTTTGAAAAAGATGTGGTTAAGAAGATATGATTAGTTTTAAAAAGATGTGATTGAGAAGATATGATTTGAAAAACATTTTAAAAAGGTTTGATTTTGAAAATTAAAAACTTGGCTAACAAGAAAAGATATGATTCAAACATTAAACCTTTCTCAACAGAAAAGGCAACATACTTGAAATGTTGAATCAAATCATTGATTGATAGCAAGTATTTTTAAAAATAGAAAGAAATTGATTTTGAAAACATATGATTGAAAAGATATGATTTGAAAAAGATTTGATTTTGAAAAACTTTGAAAGCTTGAAAAAAAAATTGCATTGAAAACAAAATCTTCCCTCTTGTGCCATCCTGGCGTTAAACGCCCAGAATGGTGCACATTCTGGCGTTTAACGCCCAAAACTATACCCTTTTGGGCGTTAAACGCCCAACCAGGTACCTTGGCTGGCGTTTAAACGCCAGTCTGTCCTTCTTCACTGGGCGTTTTGAACGCCCAGCTTTTTTTGTGTAATTCCTCTGCTGTATGTTCTTGATCTTCAACTGTATTATTGACTTGAGAAGACACAAATTAAAAATATTTTTGGATTTTTTTAATAATAAGGAAAAATCAAAATGCAACAAATAACAATGCATGCAAGACACCAAACTTAGCAGTTTGTATACTACTAACACTAATGAGAATGCATATGAGACACACAAAACACTCAAGTCAAGAGAATTTAAAGATTAGAGTAAGAAATCATCAAGAACATCTTGAAGATCACTAAGACACATGAATGAATGCATGCAATTGACACCAAACTTATCATGAGACTAGTGTCTCAACAAGAAACATAGAATATTTTTTTGTTTTTATGATTTTGTAAAAATTTTTTGTGCTTTTTCGAAAATTAAGTGGAAGAAGATATCAAAGTTCTTAATGAGAATTCCAGGAATCAGTGCAATGCTAGTCTAAGACTCCGGTCTAGGAATTAGACATGGCTTCACAGCCAGCCAAGCTTTCAAGGAAAGCTTCGGTCCAAAACACTAGACATGGCCAATGGCCAGCCAAGCCTTAGCAGATCACTGCTCCAAAAGCAAGATTGATAGAAATCAACAAGCTCTTGTGATGATAAGTTGAAACCTCGGTCCAATGGAATTAGACATGGCTTCACAACCAGCCAGATTTCAACAAATCATCATGAAACTCTAGAATTCATCTTTAAGAACTCCGAAAAAAAATACCTAATCTAAGCAACAAGATGAACCGTCAGTTGTCCAAACTCAACAATCCCCGGCAACGGCGCCAAAAACTTGATAGCGCGAAATTGTGATCAATACTTTTCACAAATCAAATAATCCCCGGTAATGAATCCAAAAACTTGGTGTTCAATACCATGGCATAAACACAACTTCGCACAACTAACCAGCAAGTGTACTGGGTCGTCCAAGTAATAAACCTTACGCGAGTAAGGGTCGATCCCACAGAGATTGTTGGTATGAAGCAAGCTATGGTCACCTTGTAAATCTTAGTCAGGCAAACTCAAATGGGTATGGTGATATGCGAATAAAATATAAAGATAAAGATAGAGATACTTATGTAATTCATTGGTAGGAATTTCAGATAAGCGTATGAAGTTGCTTGTCCCTTCCGTCTCTCTGCTTTCCTACTGTATTCATCCAATTCTTCCTACTCCTTTCCATGGCAAGCTTAAGCAAGGGTTTCACCGTTGTCAGTGGCTACCTCCCATCCTCTCAGTGGAAATGTTCAACGCACCCTGTCACGGCACGACTATCCATCTGTCGGTTCTCGATCAGGCCGGAATAGAATCCAGTGATTCTTTTGCGTCTGTCACTAACGCCCCGCCTTCAGGAGTTTGAAGCACGTCACAGTCATTCAATCATTGAATCCTACTCAGAATACCACAGACAAGGTTAGACCTTCCGGATTCTCTTAAATGCCGCCATCAGTTCTAGCCTTTACCACAAAGATTCCGGTTAAAGAATCCAAGAGATATTCACCCAGTCTAAGGTAGAACGGAGGTGGTTGTCAGTCACACGTTCATAGGTGAGAATGATGATGAGTGTCACGGATCATCACATTCATCAAGTTGAAGAACAAGTGATATCTTAGAACAAGAACAAGCGGAATTGAATAGAAGAACAATAGTAATTGCATTAATATTCGAGGTACAGCAGAGCTCCACACCTTAATCTATGGTGTGTAGAAACTCCACCGTTGAAAATACATAAGAACAAGGTCTAGGCATGGCCGAATGGCCAGCCTCCCAATGATCTAAGATAGCATCAGAACAAGGATAACTACCCAGATATCTCAATACAATAGTAAAAGGTCCTACTTATAGAGAACTAGTAGCCTAAGGTTTACAGAGATGAGTAAATGACATAAAAATCCACTTCCGGGCCCACTTGGTGTGTGCTTGGGCTGAGCAATGAAGCATTTTCGTGTAGAGACTCCTCTTGGAGTTAAACGCCAGCTTTTATGCCAGTTTGGGCGTTTAACTCCCATTCTTGTGCCAGTTCCGGCGTTTAACGCTGGAAATTCTGAGGGTGACTTTGAACGCCGGTTTGGGCCATCAAATCTTGGGCAAAGTATGGACTATCATATATTGCTGGAAAGCCTAGGATGTCTACTTTCCAACACCGTTTAGAGCGCGCCAATTGGGTATCTGTAGCTCCAGAAAATCTGCTTCGAGTGCAGGGAGGTCAGAATCCAACAGCATCTGCAGTCCTTTTTAGTCTCTGAATCAGATTTTTGCTCAGGTCCCTCAATTTCAGGCAGAAAATACCTGAAATCACAGAAAAACACACAAACTCATAGTAAAGTCCAGAAAAGTGAATTTTAACTAAAAACTAATAAAAATATACTAAAAACTAACTAGATCATACTAAAATCATACTAAAAACAATGCCAAAAAGCGTACAAATTATCCGCTCATCAGGGTAGTTTCATGCATTTTCTTAAGAAATAAGATAGTTTTGGGTGGATATTCACTTACATCTTGATTCAAGCATACATTGTGCACTTTACATGATTTCATGAGAATTTTGCATGAATTATATGACAAATTGGATGATGCATGACTCATGACTTGTACTAGAACTTTGATGCACTTTGTTGCTTGATTTCAGGACAAAAGAAGCAAAGAAGAACCACGTTAGCAGCCACATTAGTTTAGCTAACGTGACCTCTAACGTGGAATGGAAGCAATCTTGCAAAGTTAGTGAGAAAGGTAATCGCCAATAACGCCCTCGAAGCCATCATATCCCACGTTAAGAGTCACGTTAACTAAGTTAACGTGAACTCTAACGTGGAAGAAGACAACAAGGCCGATGTTAGTGACACTCTCCTTTGTCACTAACGTTGGACCAAGCTCATAATTGGCCACGTTAGTTGCAACGTTAACTTAGTTAACGTGGACTCCAACGTTAAGAAGCGAAAGAGAAGCAAACGTTAGTGACATTCACCTTTGTCACTAACGTTGGCCAAGCCTCCATAAGCCACGTTAACTCCCACGTTAACTTAGTTAACATGGAAGCTAACGTGGAGAGAGCAATTGATCGACAACGTGAGTGACACTTACCTTTGTCACTAACGTTGGGGTGAACACCTAAGAGCCACCATGAGCAACGTTAACTTTGTTAACGTGGAAGCTAACGTGGATAAAGAGATGATGAGCCAACATTAGTGACACTCACCTTTGTCACTAACGTTGGAGATGGCTAGCATTACTACGTTAGAAGCCACGTTAACCTAGTTAACGTGGACTCTAACGTGGGAAGTATGGGCACATTGGAACGTTAGTGACAAAGGTAAGTGTCACTAACGTTCTCAAAGGATTGGCATCACTACGTTAGAAGCAACGTTAACCTAGTTAACGTGGACTCTAACGTAGGGAGAAGGGGTGACTAACCACGTTATTGGGAAAGGTAAGTCCCAATAACGTATGCGAAGGACCAAGAGGCAACGTTAGTGGTCACGTTAGTGCCACTAACGTTGAAGTCAACGTGATCATATTTGGGTGAGAAATGTTAGTGAAAAAGGTGATTGTCACTAACGTTCTCGAACCCACACTTTCACTTAACGTTGACACCACTAACGTCCTAAGCCAAAGTCCCTGCCTACTTCACATTTTCTCTCTACAAGCAAAGCTAAGCCCAATAAAGAGGATAACCGCTTCAAACTCAAGATCTAAGAGGCCCACACCCAAGATTTGAAGAACCAACTAGAAGATCAGAAGAGTAGTATATATAGGAGTAGCTTTAAATTAGAAAGGGGTTGGAACTTTAGGGAGCCTTGGGCATAGAACTAGTCTCTGTATTTACTTTCTCTGCAACTTCTAGTTTTACTTTCATGATGTATTCTCCATCTTTGTTTTCAATTTTCAGAGCTATGAACAACTAAACCCCTTTCATTGGGTTAGGGAGCTCTGCTGCAATTTGATGAATCAATATTAGTTTTCATTCTTCTTCTTCTATCTTTTCTCTTGATTTTACTAGAAAGCTTTCAATCTTCATCCAATTGGGTAGTTATCTTGGAAAAGAAACTATTCATATTTGGATCTCTTCAGAACCTTGGAAGAGGAATGAAGAGATCATGCTAGAAATGCTTTCTCATGCTGGATCAAATTGGGTTTGGATGGATATGTGACTATAATCCTACCAATACTTGATTTGGGAATGCATGTGGTATAATCAGTGACCATACTTCATCTCTTCTCATGAGCAATTGACCAAGGAATTGGCTATTGATCAAGATTTGAGAGATTGGATTACCAAGGAATTGGAATTCGATCATTTAAAATTGCCAAGGAGATCAATGAATGCATTGATTAAGGAAAAGATGAAAATGAATTTGATCCGGAGAATGCAACATCTCCTAAGCCCAATGAACTCCCCATTTCTGATCTTACCCATTCTCTTTAATTTCTGCCATTTACTTTTATGAGCATTTCCCCATTCCCATTTAAGATTCTGCAATTTATTTTCTGCCATTTACATTCAGCTCTTTATTTCTAGCATTTACTTTTTCTGCTATTTACCTTTCTGTAATTTAATGTTCTGCAATTCTCAAGTCAAATTCTGGTTCGCTCAACTAAAATATTCCTCTAATTAAAGTTGCTTGATCAAATCAATCTCTGTGGGATTCGACCTCACTCTATCGTGAGTTTTTACTTGACGACAATTCGGTACACTTGCCGAAGGGAGATTTGTTACTAGACGGATTTTCCACGCATCAGTATAACCAAAAGGTAATACGACAGACCTTCACTGAGGACAACCTCATCCTAATACGAAACGACATCGGAACAACTCGACTGGGAGAAGAAAAGCTGGTAGCAAACTGGAAAAGACCCTACCGAGTCATAGAAGTGCTCGGAAAGGGCTATTACAGGCTTTCCGAACTCGACGGGCGAGAGCTTCCCAGGTCATGACACGCCTACAACCTAAGAAGGTACTATAGCTAGGGGTGATAAAAGATCTTGGACAAGGCACACTCTTTTTCCTGAAAAAAGTTTTTTAACGAGGCGCCCCGCCAAGACTTACAAATCACCCGATTTAGGAAATTAACTCCTCATGTATATTTGCATTCTTTCTTAATAAAATTTGTTCAGATTCTCTACAAACACTCAAGTCGTATTATTCTAAAAACATTCATCGCCCGATTATAAAGCTACAGATCGACAAAAAGTGAAAATCAAATTCACTACGCGATCACGATAAAAACGAGGGTTAAAACCCAAAATCTACAAAATCGGCAAAGATGAAAACAGAATAATGCAAGAAGTTATAGAAAGTGATCCATAGAAAGGACCTGACGAGGTCCTAATAAAATGGATTGCTATAAAATAACTTAGAGACTGGCCGGCACAAAAGTCGGACCAGCCACAACAACTCAAGTTATAAGTAAAGCCCTGGAAAGAGGTCTGGCCAACCCTATAAAAGAGGATTACTATAACTTCGAAGAGCCCGACATGAGGAAGTCGGACTCCTACAAAAAAGTTACAAAAGATAATCCCTGAAAGAGACCTGAACAAGGTCCAAGAAAGAGGATTATCAAGTAACTCGACAGGGCCCGACATGACAAAGTCGGCCCGGAAAGATAAGTTACAAAAGATAATCCCTGAAAGAGATCTGAAACAAGGTCCAAGAAAGAGGATTATCAAGTAACTCGACAGGGCCCGACGTGACAAAGTCGGCTCGGAAAGATAAAGTTACAAAAGATGAATCCCTGAAAAGAGACCTGAACAAGGTCCAAGAAAGAGGATTATCAAGTAACTCGACAGGGCCCGACGTGACAAAGTCGGCCCGGAAAGATAAAGTTACAAAAGATAAATCCCTGAAAGAGACCTGAACAAGGTCCAAGAAAGAGGATTATCAAGTAACTCGACAAAGCCCGACATGACGAAGTTGGCCCGAAAAAAAAAGTTACAAAAGGTAAACACCCAAAAGAGATCTGAACAAGATCCAAGAAAAAGGGTTACCTAGTAACGGAACAGGGACCGACATGAAGAAGCCGGACTAAAGCTACAAAAAGTTATAAAAACTACACCCGAGGGGTTACTAGAAATAACTCAAGAAAAGATCAACTGAGAGAATCAACCAACAGAGGGGAGATAACTCGACCTGAAAGACCTCGACCTCGCCAAAATTGATCTATAAAGAATTCTATCAAAGAATACTCAAACAAACAACTAGCCTTAAAAGGGACACTTCAACTAAGGCAAAAAATAAACAAAGCACAAAGGCAATCGAAAGAGGTCGGATAAAAAACACTCTGAAGATTCCAAGCAAAGTGCTAAAGAAAGCTGCAAGCAAGCATATCACAAAGAAACAAGGCAGTTACCATAAAACAAGACTCAAGAGGCCGCTTGAAACCGACCCCAAGAGCAAGAGAAACTATTTTATTTTTTAAAATAAAGTTGCTAAAGTAGCAACTGGAGCATCCAAAGTCAGAGATCACAAACTTACAAAAGTAAAGAGTTCAAAAGCCTACAAAAACCGGGCTATACATAAGCATATCAAAAAAGTTATAGAGGATCCAAAGGCTTCCGAGTAGCAGTATCTTGGGAAGAAGGAGGGCGAGTCTGAAGGGGAACTGCGTCCACTGTCCTGTCATCTCGGTTCAAAATCTGGACGTCTGGATCAGATTCCGGTTGTGTAGCTTCAACTGCCAAGGTTGAGCAAGGCGGGACAACAGAGGCTTTGGCAGAAGTGACCGAAGGAGGGACAACATCATCATCATCATCGGGATTGTCAGGGACAATCTTACCATCCTTCACAACATTATCCATGCTAAATAAGGCAAGATCAGCTCCCGGGGCGATAACCCAAACTTGCTCTTTCAGATTCTCAAAGGCCGCAGTAACACTGCCTACGAGATGACTTTGAAGTTCAGAGTAATCGGACTGAACAGATTCCAACCTACTCCTGAGCTCCATCACCTCTCTATAGGTAGTAACATAGCTATCCTTGTGTTTTTGAGCCGTATCCTCGGCCAGTTGCGCGGCAACCGCCAGGCCAACAGCCCGGGCCTTCTCCCCCTTCAGCTCTTTTTTTAGCTCAGCCACTTCCACCTCGAGCTCCTCCTTCAAACCCTTAATTCGGTCAAATTCTATTTTTGCCTCCTCCATAAAAGCCTTGGTAGCATGAATAGGAAGATCTTGAGCAGTTCAGTATAAAACCGCTCCCATGTGTGCCAGAGTAATACCACTCTGAGTAATAAATTCTAAATGACGAAGAATGGATACATCGTGGGTAGGCATGATACCATAAGGAGCAATCTGTTGGTCTACAAACCCAACCGCATCAAAATCCGGAGCACCAAGATTAAATGGCTCGACAATCCAAGGTCTTTTTGGAGGAGGAGCAACTAGAGGAGCAGAGGTACCCACTGAAGACGAATGCGGGTCAACCAAACGAACCCGGGGAGTCGGGATCATCCTCCTCGACCCAAGAGAGCTCGGGACAGACGGCTTCGACAAAACTTGGGAGGACCCTTCCCCGGTCACTTTGGCTGGGACGTTCTGAGCCGCAGTAGCCTTCCTCGCCTTCTTAAAGGCCTTCAGTGAGTCATTATTCTTCGACATCTCTGAAAAATAAGAAAAATACAAACGATTTATGAATATACAGAAAGGAAAGCAGAAAACAAATGACATGGGAGTACAGTTTATAAAATACCCAGCACATCGCGAATCAAGGATGGATCCCCCAGAAACTTCTTGGTCTCAAGATGAGGAGGCTCCCCCCAAATATCCTCTAAAGCAGCAACAAAGGCCTGCTCGACCTCGTCTAACATATCCCAGGTATACCTAGACACAACTACATTCCTCTGCCACTCTAAAGGAAAACGAGGCTCGCCATTCTCATCCAGGAAGAAAGGACGAGCTCCTTCAACAGCTCGGATCTTGAAAAAATAATTCTTAAAATCTCAGAAAGACTCATCATACATGGAGAAGACTTTATGTCCCTGGGCCGACCTAAAAGAAACCCAAGAAGCTTTCTTTTTGGTAGTCCTAGGCTTGGTCAACACAAAAAGATACAGAAAAAGGGTTAAAGAGGGTTTAACGCCAAACTCATGACAAACCATCTGAAAAATCTTGATAAAGCCCCAAGAATTCGGATGAAGCTGAGATGGGGCCACGTTGCAAGACCACAACAAGTCGGTCTCAAAGGAAGTAAAAGGAAGGGTAATATCCATCTGGCTAAAGAAGAAATCGTATGCATAAAAGAAAGGACGCTCTCCCTGGGTCGAAGTAGGAAAATAGACCCTGTCATCAGAATCGGGTTCTACCAACTCATAGTTGCGTTCCTGATACTCACTACTACAGATCCGATGGTGTTTTCTAAGCTCTGTGCAGAATTCTGCATTAGATAGGGATACACACAGCAACACCAGGGAGTCCAACCACTCGGACATCTCCTCAGGTACCTTAGAGGATGCCTCGACAATATTTTTGCGAGACGACATGGCCAACTAATCCTACAAAGAAAAGGAAACGGGTTACTAACCCCAAAAAGAAAGTTCGGACAAAAAGGAAGCAACTCGAAAAAATGCGACCTTAAGCACACAAAAATAGTAAAAGGAAAACCCCAAGATGCACACCAGGGTCCAGGGGCATCCTTTGGAGGCAATGACAGAGTGAAGTCCTAGAAAAAGCTACAGAGATAAAACCTCTTTCAAACAAAACAAGCGTTCCGAGAAGAAAAAAGGCGAAAAGTCAAAAGAAAGTCATCAAAAACCATAATCTCTATCGAAGAACAATCATCAACCAGTATAGCAAAATCATCAATGAAGCAAACAAGTTATCAAAGGAGCAACCTTTTTCGAAACAGCAGTACGGAACACCACCCAACAGCAAGAACATGCCAAACGGAAAAACAGATAAAGGCGCAATCTTTTCTTCAAAAATCAAACGAATCACTACAGAAACAGGCAACAACATGCAAAAGCCTTAGGAAGCTTCAACTACCAAGGGAACATCAGAGAAGAAAAAGCCAGAAATCGTAGCAACAAAAAATACAAAAAAGCGAAAAGGATCAAATTTTCCAAAGATACACTCAAACAAAAACCCTACTGTACCGGGAAATAGAACAATGCAAGCAAAAAAGAGAAGATGAACCAACTTGAAAAAGGAGAAGCGCACGGAGAGCAAAGACGAAGAGATCAGGAGTTGCCGTCGAAAGCAAAAAGAGCACCCATGATCGCCAAAGAATGTCACAAAGAGAAACGCGAAAGGGCAGGCGATAGACAAAAACAACAAAAGTGAGAAAGAAAGGGAAAGTTACAGAAAGGAGAAAAAATCATCTCCGTATGTGAAGTTCAAAATAAAAGAAGCAAGAGAAACGAGGCATTGAAAACCAATTAATGGGGGCATTAAAAACCCTCGCGCATTCCCAAGACCAGGGCACTAACGCAAAAGCGCGTGCTTTCAGAGGAAACGGAACAGAAACGTTCCGCATTCAAAAAAGGAGAACTCTACAAAGAAGACATTGACAAAATGCTCGAGTTCGGCTTCACCAAAGAAGGATCTAAGTCCCAAAACTAGAGACTCAACCTCAAAAAGGAAGACCGAGCTCTAGCAGGGGCACTATTCATACCTTGGGTCGAGTTGTCTGACCCGGGATGTTCTACAGACAAAGCGACCGACCTCTTCAGGTCAGGACGACCCGACCTCTTCTTAGAGAGCTCGGCCAAGTTAATAGAAAAGCCCAAAGAAGGGCCCTAATAGAGGACCGCGTACCAAAGCCCAAGGCAGTCCAAGCCCGCAGGGAGAAGGGCGGTTCCTTTGAAGATAAGATGACCTCACTCAAAAGATAAAGATAAGATAAGATAACTAACTTATCTTATCTAAGAAGGTCACTCTACACCATTATAAATACACTGGAGCACCCAGGTATAACTCATACTCTGATTCTACTCAATACCTGCTTAATACCTTCGCTAACTTAAGCATCGGAGTCCCTTGCAGGTACCCCTACCCTCCGGAGATGAAGGAATCAGCACCTCCATCAAGTCCTACAAATCGGATACCTCCATTCCGACCAGTACAGAAGATCTCGTCCGAGATCGACCTACAGTTTCAGGTAACCCACGGAACAAAAACAGAAGAGAGAAGGTGATGAGCGGATAATTTATACGCTTTTTGGCATTATTTTTAGGTAGTTTTTAGTAAGTTCAAGCTACTTTTAGGGATGTTTTCATTAGTTTTTATGTTAAATTCACATTTCTGGACTTTACTATGAGTTTGTGTGTTTTTCTATGATTTCAGGTAATTTCTGGCTGAAATTGAGGGACTTGAGCAAAACTCTGATAGGAGGCTGACAAAGGACTGCTGATGCTGTTGGAATCTGACCTCCCTGCACTCAAAATGGATTTTCTGGAGCTACAGAACTCCAAATGGCGCGCTCTCAACGTCGTTGGAAGGTAGACATCCAGAGCTTTCCAGCAATATATAATAGTCCATACTTTATTCGGAAATTGACGACGTAAAGTGGCGCTCAACGCCAAGTACATGCTGCTGTCTGGAGTTAAACGCCAGAAACACGTCACAACCCGGAGTTGAACGCCCAAAACACGTTATAACTTGGAGTTCAACTCCAAGAGAAGCCTCAGCTCGTGGATAGATCAAGCTCAGCCCAAACATACACCAAGTGGGCCCCGGAAGTGGATTTATGCATCAATTACTTACTCATGTAAACACTAGTTGCTAGTCTAGTATAAATAGGATAAGTTACTATTGTATTAGACATCTTTTGACAGTTTAATATTTTGACTTTGTAGTCTTTTGACCATTCGGTCTTTTGATCACATTCAGGGGCTGGCCATTCGGCCATGCCTGAACCTTTCACTTATGTATTTTCAACAATGGAGTTTCTGCACACCATAGATTAAGGGTGTGGAGCTCTGTTGTACCTCAAGTTTCAATACAATTACTATTACTTTCTATTCAATTCTCTTTTATTCCTATTCCAAGATATACGTTGCACAACACTTTGATGAATGTGATGATCCGTGACACTCATCATCATTCTCACCTATGAACGTGCATGACTGACAACCACTTCCGTTCTACTCCAGGCCGGGCGCATATCTCTTAGATTCCCCAACAGAATCTTCGTGGTATAAGCTAGATAGATGGCGGCATTCATGGGGATCCGGAAAGTCTAACCTTGTCTGTGGTATTCCGAGTAGGATCCCGGGAATCCGGAATGTCTAACCTTGTCTGTGGTATTCCGAGTAGGATTCCGGTATTGAATGACTGTGACGAGCTTCAAACTCTTGAAGGCTGGACGTGATGACAAACGTAAAAGAATCAATGGATTCTACTCCAACCTGATTGAAAACCGACAGATGATTAGCCGTGCTGTGACAGAGCATTTGGACCATTTTCACTGAGAGGATGGGATGTAGCTATCAACAAGGGTGATGCCTCCAGACGATTAGCCGTGCAGTGACAGCGCATAGGACCATTTTCCCGAGAGGATTAAAAGTAGCCATTGATGATGGTGATGCCCTACATACAGCTTGCCATGGAAAGGAGTAAGAAGGATTGGATGAAAGCAATAAGAATGTAGAGATTTGAAAGGATTCTAGCATCTCCACACACCTATCTGAAATTCCCACTATTGATTTACATAAGTATTTCTATCCCTTTTTATTTTATTTATTTTTATTTATCCAATCTAATCACATTTGACTTTATGAGTCCACTTAACTGAGATTTACAAGATGACCATAGCTTGCTTCATACCAACAATCTCTGTGGGATCGACCCTTACTCACGTAAGGTATTACTTGGATGACCCAGTACACTTGCTGGTTAAGTTGAATGGAGTTGTGGAAAGAAAAAGCTTCTCTAACAGTTCCTGGAACTCTTGTATCACAATTTCGTCCACCAAGTTTTTGGCACCGTTGCCGGGGATTGTTCGAGTATGGACAACTGACGGTTCATCTTGTTGCTCAGATTAGGTAATTTTCTTTTCAAAAAGTTTTCAAAAATCTTTCAAAAATAATTTTTTTATTATTATTTTCGTTTTTCTAAAGTATATTTTCGAAAATTTAATAAAAATACAAAAAAATTAGAAAATCATAAAAACCAAAAATATTTTGTGTTTCTTGTTTGAGTCTTGAGTCAACTTTTAAGTTTAGTGTCAATTGCATGCTTTAAAAATTTTATCTTGCATTTTTCGAAAATTTATGCATTCATAGTGTTCTTCATGATCTTCAAGTTGTTCTTGATAAGTCCTCTTGTTTGATCTTGATGATTTCTTGTTTTGTGTTGTTTGTTGTTTTTCATATGCATTTTTCGTTTGTTAGAGTCCATGCATTAAAGATTTCTAAGTTTGGTGTCTTGCATGTTTTCTTTGCATCAAAAATTTTTCAAAATTATGTTCTTGATGTTCATCATGATCTTCAAAGTGTTCTTGGTATTCATCTTCATAGTGTTCTTGCATGCATCATGAGTTTTGATTCATA
This sequence comes from Arachis hypogaea, assembly GCF_003086295.3. NCBI lineage: Eukaryota > Viridiplantae > Streptophyta > Magnoliopsida > Fabales > Fabaceae > Arachis > Arachis hypogaea. Next base: position 43,869,894 of record NC_092038.1, read on the forward strand.
ATTTTCATGTTGTGAGTCATTTTTGTTGTTTTTCTCTCTCATCATTAAAAATTCAAAAAAATAAAAAAATATCTTTTCCTTATTTCCCTCCAAATTTTCGAAATTTTGGGTTGACTTGGTCAAAAATTTTTAAAAATTAGTTGTTTCTTACAAGTCAAGTCAAATTTTCAATTTTAAAAATCTTATCTTTCCAAAATCTTTTTCAAAAATTATATCTTTTTCATTTTTTTCTATTTTTCGAAAATTTCAAAAATATTTTTCAAAATATTTTCAAAATTTTTTTCTCATCTTTATATCATATTTTCAAAAATTCACTAATAATTAATGTGATTGATTCAAAATTTTGAAGTTTGTTACCTTCTTGTTAAGAAAGATTCAATCTTTAAGTTCTAGAATCTTATCTTGAAGTTTCTTGTTAGTGAAGTAAGTAATTTTAAATTTAAAAATTAAATCTTTTTATCTTTTATCTTGTTTTTTTTTTCAAAAATTTTATCTTTTTCAAAATTTGATTTCAAAATATCTTATCTAACCTCTTATCTTCTTATCTTTTCAAATTTGATTTTAATATCTTTTTCAACTAACTAACTTTTTGTTTATTTCCTATCTTTTTCAAAACCAACTAACTACCTATCCCTCTCTAATTTTCGAAAATACTTCTCTCTTTTTCAAAAATTCTTTTTAATTGTTTTAAATTTTAATTTTAATCTTATCTTATCTCTAATTTTCAAAAATTACTAACACCTTTTTAAAATTATTTTTGAAATTCTTCATCTCTTTTCTTATTCTATTTAATTATTTATTTACTAACACTTCTCTTCACCTCCCTTCATCTAAAAATCTGAACCCACTCTTCTTCATTCTTCTCCCCTTTCTTTTTCTACTAACATAAAGGAATCTCTATACTGTGACATAGAGGATTCCTCTTTCTTTTCCTGTTTTCTTCTCTTTCATATGAGCAGGAACAGGGAAAAAGGCACTCTTGTTGAAATTGATCCTGAACCTGAAAGGACTCTGAAAAGGAAACTAAGAGAAACTAAATTACAACAATCCAGAAACAACCTTTCAGAAATTTTCGAACAAGAGAAGGAGATGGCAGCCGAAAATAATAATAATGCAAGGAGAATGCTTGGTGACTTCACAAAGCCAACGTCCAAATTTGATGGAAGAAGCATCTCCATTCCTGCCATTGGAGCCAATAATTTTGAGCTGAAACCTCAGCTAGTTGCCTTAATGCAACAAAACTGCAAGTTTTATGGACTTCCATCTGAAGATCCTTATCAGTTTTTAACTGAGTTCTTGCAGATCTGTGAGACTGTAAAGACGAATGGAGTTGATCCTAAAGTCTACAGACTCATGCTTTTCCCTTTTGCTGTAAGAGATAGAGCTAGAATATGGTTGGATTCACAACCCAAGGATAGCCTGGACTCCTGGGATAAGCTGGTCACTGCCTTCTTGGATAAATTCTTTCCTCCTCAAAAGCTGAGCAAGCTAAGAGTAGATGTTCAAACCTTCAAGCAAAAAGATGGTGAATCCCTCTATGAAGCTTGGGAAAGATACAAGCAGCTGACCAAAAGATGTCCATCTGACATGTTTTCAGAATGGACCATATTAGATATATTCTATTATGGTCTATCTGAATTTTCGAAAATGTCATTGGACCATTCTGCAGGTGGATCTAGTCACCTAAAGAAAACGCCTGAAGAGGCCCAAGAACTCATTGATATGGTTGCAAACAACCAATTCATGTACACTTCTGAGAGGAATTCCGTAAATATTGGGATACCTCAGAAGAAAGGAGTTCTTGAAATTGATGCTCTGAATGCCATATTGGCTCAGAACAAAGTGTTGACTCAACAGGTCAACATGATCTCTCAAAGTCTGAATGGATGGCAACATGCATCCAACAGTACTAAAGAGGCAGCTTCTGAAGAAGCTTATGATCCTGAGAACCCTGCCATGGCAGAGGTTAATTACATGGGTGAACCTTATGGAAACACCTATAACTCATCATGGAGAAATCATCCAAATTTCTCCTGGAAGGATCAACAAAAGCCTCAACAAGGCTTTAACAATGATGGACGTAATAGGCTGAGCAATAGCAAGCCATATCCATCATCTTCTCAGCAACAGACAGAGAATTCTGAACAAAACACTTCTAATTTAGCCAATCTAGTCTCTGATCTGTCAAAGGCCACTTTCAGTTTCATGAATGAAACAAGATCCTCCATCAGAAATCTGGAGGCACAAGTGGGCCAGCTGAGTAAGAAAGTCATTGAAACTCCTCCCAGTATTCTCCCAAGCAATACAGAAGAGAATCCAAAAGGAGAGTGCAAGGCCATTGATGTGATCAATGTGGCCGAATGCACAAGGGAGGAGGAGGACGAAAATCCTAGTGAGGAAGACCTCCTGGGACATCCTTCAAGCAAGAAGGAGTTTCCTATTAAGGATCCAAAGGAATCTGAGGCTCATACAGAGACCATAGAGATTCCATTAAATCTCATTCTGCCATTCATGAGCTCTGAAGACTATTCTTCCTCTGAAGAGGATGAAGATGTGACTGGAGAGCAAGTTGCTCAATATTTAGGAGCAATCATGAAGCTGAATGCCAAGTTGTTTGGTAATGAGACTTGGGAAAGTGAATCTCCCTTGCTCATTAATGAACTAGATACCTGGATTCAGCAAACTCTACCTCAAAAGAAACAAGATCCTGGCAAGTTCTTAATACCTTGTACCATAGGTACCATGACCTTTGAAAAGGCTCTATGTGATCTGGGGTTAGGGATAAATCTTATGCCACTCTCTGTAATGGAGAAACTGGGAATCATTGAGGTACAACCTGCCTTGTTCTCATTACAATTGGCAGACAAGTCATTGAGACAAGCTTATGGAATAGTAGAGGACGTGTTAGTAAAGGTTGAAGGCCTTTACATCCCTGCTGATTTCATAATCTTAGACACTAGGAAGGAAGAGGATGAATGCATCATCCTTGGAAGACCTTTCCTAGCCACAGCAGGAGCTGTGATAGATGTCAACAGAGGTGAATTAGTCCTTCAATTGAATGGGGACTACCTTGTGTTTAAGGCACATGGCCATCCCTCTGTGACAAAAGAGAGTAAGCATGAAGAGCTTCTATCAGTTCAGAGTCAAGAAGAACCCCCACAATCAAACTCTAAGTTTGGTGTTGTGAGGCCACAACCAAACTCTAAGTTTGATGTTAAGACCCCATATCCAAACTCTAAGTTTGGTGTTGGGACTATACAACATTGACCTGATCACCCTGTGGCTCCATGAGAGCCACTGTCAAGCTATTGACATTAAAGAAGCGCTTGTTGGGAGGCAACCCAATTTTATTTATCTAATTTTTATTTTATTGTTATTTTGTGTTTCATTAGGTACATGATCATGAGGAGGCACGAAAAAAATATAAAAATTAAAAACGGAATCAAAAACAGCAGAAAAAATTCGCACCCTGGAGGAAGCACAGGCTGGCGTTCAACGCCAGAACAGAGCATGAACCTGGCGCTGAACGCCAGAAACAAGCAACATTCTGGCGCTGAACGCCAGGAATGTGCTAGAGAAGAAAAGCTGGCGCTGAACGCCAGTAACAAGCATGAAACTGGAGTTCAACACCAGAAACATGCTTTACATGGGCGTTGAACGCCCAGAATGTGCACCACACGGCGTTTAAATGCCAGAATGGTGTGCAAAGGCAATTTACATGCCTATTTGTTGCAGGGATGGAATTCCTTGACACCTCAGGATCTGTGGACCCCACAGGATCCCCACCTACTATATTCTCACCTTACCTCCTAATCCTATTTTGTGATGAGTATTCCCCATGTCACACTTCCCAACACTCTTCACCAATCACCTCAATCCCTCTTCCCAATCACTCTCTTCACCACTCACATCCATCCACTCTTCCCCATAAACCCCACCTACCTTCAAAAATTCAAAACCATTTTCCCACCCATTCCCACCCTAAATGGCCGAATATACACTCACCCCTCTCCCTATATATACCCTTCCATTCTACTTCATTTTCACACAACACAACCCCCTCTTCTTCACCTTGGCCGAACCTACATCTCTCCCTCTCTACCATATTCTCTTCTTCTTCTTCTGCTCTTCTTTCTTCTATTGCTCGAGGACGAGCAACATTTTAAGTTTGGTGTGGTCAAAGCACAATCTTTTTTATTTTCCACTACCATCAATGGCACCTAAGGCCGGAGAATCCTCTAGAAAAGGAAAAGGGAAGACAAAAGCTTCTACCTCCGAGTCATGGGAGATAGAAATATTCATCTCCAAGAGCTATCAAGACCACTTCTATGATGTTGTGGCAAAGAAGAAGGTGATCCCTGAGGTCCCTTTCAAGCTCACGAAAAATGAGTATCCGGAGATCCGACATGAGATCCGAAGAAGAGGTTGGGAAGTCTTAACCAACCCCATGCAACAAGTCGGAATCTTAATGGTTCAAGAGTTCTATGCCAATGCATGGATCACTAGGAACCATGATCAAAGTATGAACCCGAATCCAAAGAATTATCTCACAATGGTTCGGGGGAAATACTTAGATTTTAGTTCAGAAAATGTGAGGTTGGCATTTCACTTGCCCATGATGCAAGGAGATGAACGCCCCTACATTAGAAGGGTCAACTTTAATCAAAGGTTGGACCAAGTCCTAATGGACATATGTGTGGAAGGAGCTCAATGGAAGAGAGGCTCCAAAGGCAAGCCAGTTCAACTAAGAAGACTGGACCTCAAGCCTGTGGCTAGAGGATGGTTGGAGTTCATTCAACGCTCCATCATTCCCACTAGCAACCGATCTGAAGTTACTGTGGATTGGGCCATCATGATTCATAGCATCATGATTGGAGAGGAAGTAGAAGTTCATGAGGTCATCTCCAATGAAATCTACAAAATAGTCGACAAGCCCTCCACCATGGCAAGGCTAGCTTTTCCTCACCTTATTTGCCATCTATGTTACTCAGCTGGAGTTATCATAGAAGGAGACATCTCCATTGAGGAAGATAAGCCCATCACCAAGAAGAGGATGGAGCAAGCAAGAGAGACCCTTCACGGTTCTCAAGAGATGCATGAGGAAGCTCATCATCAAGAAATCCCTGAGATGCCTCAAGGGATGCACTTTCCTCCCAACAATTATTGGGAACAACTCAACACTTCCTTAGAAGATTTGAGCCACAATGTTAAACAATTAAGGGTGGAACATCATGAGCACTCCATCATTCTCCATGAAATAAGAGAAGATCAAAGAGCAATGAGGGAGGAGCAAAAAAGGCAAGGAAGGGACATAGAAGAGCTTAAGGACATTGTTGGTCCTTCAAGAAGAAGATGCCGCTAAGGTGGATTCATTCCTTGTTCTTATTTCTTTCTGTTTTTCGGTTTTTAATGTTGTGTTTATCTATGTTTTGTGTCTCTACTTCATGATCATTAGTATGTAGTAACTATGTCTTAAAGCTATGAATAAAATCCATTAATCCTTCACCTTTCTTAAAAAAAAATGTTTTTAATTCAAAAGAACAAGAAGTACATAAATTTCGAAAATTGTCCTTGAATTTAATTTAATTATATTGATGTGGTGACAATACTTTTTGTTTTATGAATGAATGCTTGAACAGTGCATATTTTTGATCTTGTTGTTTATGAATGTTAAAATTGTTGGCTCTTGAAAGAATGATGAACAAAGAGAAATGTTATTGATAATCTGAAAAATCATAAAATTGATTCTTGAAGCAAGAAAAAGCAGTGAAAAAAAAAAGAAAAGCTTGCAAAAAAAATGGCGAAAAAAAATAGAAAGAAAAAGAAAAAGCAAGCAGAAAAAGCCAATAGCCCTTAAAACCAAAAGGCAAGGGTAAAAAAAAAGGATCCAAGGCTTTGAGCATCAATGGATAGGAGGGCCCAAGGAAATAAAATCCAGGCCTAAGCGGCTAAATCAAGCTGCCCCTAACCATGTGCTTGTGTCATGAAGGCCCAAGTGAAAAGCTTGAGACTGAGTGGTTAAAGTCGTGATCCAAAGCAAAAAGTGTGTGTTTAAGAGCTCTGGACACCTCTAACTGGGGACTCTAGCAAAGCTGAGTCACAATCTGAAAAGGTTCACCCAGTCATGTGTCTGTGGCATTTATGTATCCGATGGTAATACTGGAAAACAAAGTGCTTAGGGCCACAACCAAGACTCATAAAAGTAGCTGTGTTCAAGAATCAACATGCTTAACTAGGAGAATCAATAACACTATCCGAAATTCTAAAGTTCCTAGAGAAGCCAATCATTCTAAACTTCAAGGGAAAAAGTGAGATGCCAAAACTGTTCAGAAGCAAAAAGCTACAAGTCCCGCTCATCTAATTATAATTAATATTTATTGATATTCTGGAATTTATAGTATATTATCTTCTTTTTATCCTAATTTATTTTCAGTTGCTTGGGGACAAGCAACAATTTAAGTTTGGTGTTGTGATGAGCGGATAATTTATACGCTTTTTGGCATTATTTTTAGGTAGTTTTTAGTAAGTTCAAGCTACTTTTAGGGATGTTTTCATTAGTTTTTATGTTAAATTCACATTTCAGGACTTTACTATGAGTTTGTGTGTTTTTCTGTGATTTCAGGTAATTTCTGGCTGAAATTGAGGGACTTGAGCAAAACTCTGATAGGAGGCTGACAAAGGACTACTAATGCTGTTGGAATCTGACCTCCCTGCACTCAAAATGAATTTTCTGGAGCTACAGAACTCCAAATTGCGCGCTCTCAACGGCGTTGGAAAGTAGACATCCAGAGCTTTCCAGCAATATATAATAGTCCATACTTTATTCGGAAATTGACGACGTAAAGTGGCGCTCAACGCCAAGTACATGCTGCTGTCTGGAGTTAAACGCCAGAAACACGTCACAACCCGGAGTTGAACGCCCAAAACACGTTATAACTTGGAGTTCAACTCCAAGAGAAGCCTCAGCTCGTGGATAGATCAAGCTCAGCCCAAACATACACCAAGTGGGCCCCAGAAGTGGATTTATGTATCAATTACTTACTCATGTAAACCCTAGTAGCTAATCTAGTATAAATAGGATAAGTTACTATTGTATTAGACATCTTTTGACAGTTTAATATTTTGACTTTGTAGTCTTTTGACCATTCGGTCTTTTGATCACATTCAGGGGGGCTGGCCATTCGGCCATGCCTGAACCTTTCACTTATGTATTTTCAACAGTGGAGTTTCTGCACACCATAGATTAAGGGTGTGGAGCTCTGCTGTACCTCAAGTTTCAATACAATTACTATTACTTTCTATTCAATTCTCTTTTATTCCTATTCCAAGATATACGTTGCACAACACTTTGATGAATGTGATGATCCGTGACACTCATCATCATTCTCATCTATGAACGTGCGTGACTGACAACCACTTCCGTTCTACTCTAGGCCGGGCGCATATCTCTTAGATTCCCCAACAGAATCTTCGTGGTATAAGCTAGATAGATGGCGGCATTCATGGGGATCCAGAAAGTCTAACCTCTTCTGTGGTATTCCGAGTAGGATCCCGGGAATCCGGAAAGTCTAACCTTGTCTGTGGTATTCCGAGTAGGATTCCGGTATTGAATGACTGTGACGAGCTTCAAACTCCTGAAGGCTGGGCGTGATGACAAACGCAAAAGAATCAATGGATTCTACTCCAACCTGATTGAGAATCGACAGATGATTAGCCGTGCTGTGACAGAGCATTTGGACCATTTTCACTGAGAGGATGGGATGTAGCTATCAACAAGGGTGATGCCTCCAGACGATTAGCCGTGCAGTGACAGCGCATAGGACCATTTTCCCGAGAGGATTAAAAGTAGCCATTGATGATGGTGATGCCCTACATACAGCTTGCCATGGAAAGGAGTAAGAAGGATTGGATGAAAGCAATAAGAATGTAGAGATTCGAAAGGGTTCTAGCATCTCCACACACCTATCTGAAATTCCCACTATTGATTTACATAAGTATTTCTATCCCTTTTTATTTTATTTATTTTTATTTATCCAATCTAATCACATTTGACTTTATGAGTCGACTTAACTGAGATTTACAAGATGACCATAGCTTGCTTCATACCAACAATCTCTGTGGGATCGACCCTTACTCACGTAAGGTATTACTTGGATGACCCAGTACACTTGCTGGTTAAGTTGAATGGAGTTGTGGAAAGAAAAAGCTTCTCTAACAGTACCTGGAACTCTTGTATCACAATTTCGTCCACCAGAAGGAAACTAAAAAAGCGAAACCTCTCCTTTGATTTCAAACAAAGTTCAAAGAGAGAAAAAAAACGGCAAAACAAAATGAAAGCCCAATCAATAGGCATTAAAAGCACCTGCGTATTCCCAAGAAGGTAACCTCCTCGCGGAACAAATGCAGCAATAAAGGAGCGAAGGTAAAAAAAAAATGCTTCGCATTTAAAAAACCACGCCAAACTCACGAACGGAGGAATGGATCAGACAAAATGCTTGAGCATGACTTTCCCAAAGTGATCGAGGCTCAGAAAGCACGATCTCATGGAAAGGTCCAAGCTCAAACAGGGGTACTGTTCATACCCTGGGCCGAGCTATACGGTTCGGGCTGGACAAAGACAAAAATGACCGACCTCTTGTTGTAACGTCCCGTCCAGCAAAATATCTTGCTTAAGTCAGGGTATTTCTACTAGAATGAACATTACGTAACCTTTTCTAGTATTAACTACTTAATTATCGAGCCTTTGTATCGAGTTCACGTTTTAGTTTTAAGAAAATGCCAGAAAATTTTGTTTTTATTCATTAAAGTCATAATTCAAATATTTACAAGTAATAATAATCACATAAATATTATTAATAATAATTCTTATACAAAAGAAACCAAATGAAACTCAAATGCAATATACCAAACCTACCTCTCTATATGAAATAAAATTTCAAGGGACAACAGCGAGGGGACTCTATGAAAGCAATTAAAACCGTAAAGAAAGCGTACTAATTGCTCGCAGCTTCAAATTGCGTCTTGAAACCTGTGTCACTAAAAGGGTGGAAAATTTGGGGGTGAGAACCAAACCACATGTTCTCAGTAGAGGTCGAGAATGCCGTGAAAGTAAAGAATAAATCGCAAATAGTTAGTTTAGTTCAACAATACTCTTTTTCATTAATTATATAAATCTTTGAAATTACATTGGAAAAGAATTAGATATTAGCTTATATCAATTTCGGTATGAATAGTCAGCCTGTTCCAAGCATAGGTTCATTAAGTCTATGCTGAACCAGTATGACTTTTCATATAATACCTAATCCTAAGCGCAATTCAAAAAACAGACAAGTAAAACACAAACAGACAAATAGAACACAAGCAAACAAAACAAGGAACACAATAAAAGCACAAGAAGTATCGCAGAGAATAATGCGCAAACAAGAATGATGCATGTATAGTCCTAGTGCAGGCAGCTCATCTGTCGGTTTCTACCCGCTCCTGACGTAACCCAGCATTACAAGCCGGATATGGCTTTCCTGTTGGCTATACCCCTGTGTACAGGAAATAACCCCTCTGCCACCACAGGGTCCACTACATGCAGGAAATAACACATCTGCCACGGCAGGGATGTATGCTGACACACCTTCTGTATACAAGAAATAACCCCTCTGCCACTACAGAAATGGAGCAGGTGGTCACGGTACTTTTGTAGCAGGAAATAACCCCTCTGCCTTACAGAATTAAAATATGGATTTGTACCGCAGGAAAACATTCTCAGTGGTTGCACCACCATTTATCTGACTGCCTCAATGTAGTAGATGATCATACAAATATCTCTGGAGTTGCCTTAATGCAACAAATGAATAAACAAACATCTCTTGGGTTGCTTCAAGCAACAAATGACCTTTCAATAGGTCCTCTGCTTTTTATTCTCTTTTATAATCATAAGTATGCAAGCGGGACAAAACCCACGTCCTTGCCAACAATTTCATAATCTGATTATCTTTTCTCAAAAGAATTGTTGAAATTATCATCATTAAACAAGTCTTAAATATTTGTTTTGGTTAAATCCTTATATTTTTATAAAATTTTGGACACAATCTCCTCTGAAAATAGAACTTAGCCACCCTTACGGGTTCCCTCAACCTCAACAAATCATCAACCTTTTCTCTAGAATTATCAAACAATACATTTTTAAAAATATTTGATAATAGTATAAAAATCCATTCTTGAGTCCCATATCCAAGGTTATTACCAAAAACAATTTCGGCAGTCTAACTTCAATTCTGTTTTTAAAATACCAAATGAATTCAGAATTGCACAAACTTTATATCCATATGATCGTCTTGGGTTAAGCTTTCTATCAAACAAAAAATCATAATTTTTTGAGTACTCTAGCTTCCGAAATAGAGGCAAAACCATGACTGCTCTGCAGTGTCTTAAAAACCAGAAAAACAGCAGCAACATATGATATTCAAAATTCAATATAAAATCCAAGTTAAATCCAATGACTTTAAAAATTAATATAGCTTAACTTCACTCATCTAGGTTTCTTTCTCAATTGGTTCTGAGTTAATATCATTTTTAATTAAGAAGATCAATAACCTAGAAGTTAAGTAAAAATGAGTCAAAATATGTATTAGAAACCAACAAGCTTAGTACCTTTCAATTTGAATAACTTTTATTACAAAACTCCAATTAAGCTAAATTTTGGTTTGGGAACTCCTAGCTCGTCCAGAAACAAGTGTGTCTTAGTTGCAACCCAATTGCTATTCAATTCTAAGAGTTACAAGCATTGGAAATTGATGCATAGCTTGCTGAAATCTGTTTCTTTTCAGCTTTGACCACCAATATTCAAAAATTCACAACTCCCAATCCTCAACTCCTAAAATTCTGAAGTTTTATAGAAATAAAAAAGTTAATCAAATTTTATAAAAAAAATTGGTTTCGCTCCAAAGCTCAGCTCGTAGAAGTCGCAGCAAGACAAATAATTTGCTGCTCTGTTTGACCTTTTCTGCTTCAGGACAGATTTAACAATCTAAGTTTAAAAATTTTCCATAAATTGTATATTTAACAAAAGGGTCTCAAATTTTTCAGTTTAGTTCCTTATATTTCCAAGTTTAACCCAAACTTGGTCTCATGCAATTCAGATCATTACATAATTAGTTATAAATTTTCAAAGTTTCTGACTTTGTTTAAAATTATGCAGAAAATCATATTTTAGAATTCAACTTTGAAAAATCATAACTAATTCTATAGTTAATTCAAACTTCCCAAAATTGAATCCCAACAACAACTTTTATCATAGTTTACTCAGCCTTTACTCTCATATCATTTTGATTATCATTGAATAACTGATTCGCTTCCAAAGTCATCTTTTAATTTCAAAAATCAGATTTTCAGCAATTAGTTCAATATTTCAAGATTCAGTCTTCCAATTATTCCTTAAGCCTAACTTCAATTAATTACTAACTAAGTCCGTTACAGTAAACCAGCTCAACAGCAACAATTTCAAGTTGATCCATCAAAATACAGAAATCACAATAATCTCTCATCGAACAATTCATAATTCAAATTCACAAAATCAACGAATTCAACCAAAGTTCCAATCAAAATCTCAATCACTCCAATCATAATTTCAGCCACAACTCAACATTCATATAATCAATAAATTACTCAAAGCTATTAAACCTATTTAAAGTTATTCAATAAACTTTTTGGGCATTTCTAAATTAAAATCGTTTAAATTAAACACCCTACCTCGATGTCATAATCGCAGAGCTTAATGTAATAGTTCCACTTAATCTGACCTCACAACAGCAGAGGCGATTCCCACGCAAATCCAGATCGGTGACAGTGGCAATATCTCTAATCATGCCCGCAACGGTGACAATTCCATGACGGTAACAATAGTTACATCAAAATAGAGAATTCAAATTGGGTGGGAATTAAGAGCAATTACAGCCCTGGAGATTTCAAGACAAGACATATACCAGAATCAACTCAGAACAAGCATGACAGTGATAATAAAACGTGTAAATGGGCCATATTTAAGAAAAAGGTCAAACCAAAGTCAAAGTGGCAGTTTCAGTCTCAACATGGCAAATTCAGTGGCGGCAGAGTAACTACCTCGCTGTGACAAGTGGGTGGCGGCTCCAGGCAGAATTGACGACGACGATAGGGCCTTGGCCTTCGGTGGCAACGACAGCGACGCTTGGTGATAGTAGCAGTGACAGAAGCCCAGCGTCACCCTTCGCTCGTGGTTTCTCCTCCGTTGTTCGAACTTTATGTTTCCAGTCGCGACAACGATGGTGACGGGGTGGCAGCAACAGCTGCGCAGCGACGGAGTGGCGGCGCTGTCCTACGCACACGAGCTCTCCTTCTTACGTTTGTCCTCTCCCTCGCGAGCGTTCTCTCTCTCTCCTCTGGCTCTGGCGACAGCGACTGCAACCAGTGCAGGGAGCAGCACGGCGCGGCAATCCTCCTTCCTCTCTTCTTCCTCTGTTCCGTCACCCTCTCCCTCTGTTCTCCGTTTCCTTCTTGCTTCCCTTCTGTTTCCCCGTCGAGCTCCCCATTCCCTTTCTTTCCCTTTCTGATTGTAGATTTAGGGATTTAGGATACAAATTAGGGATTTGTGATATTAGGGTTAAAATTAGGAATTTTTAGGAATAGGGTAAAATATATACGAGTCATATAACAATTTTATAAAATATTTGAGACAGAATAATAATATAATATTCAAATATAATATTATAAAGATTATTATCAAAACACATAAAATTTTATCTATCAATCTATTAATGAGCTCAAGTAATTATTTTTAATTTAAATTGTAAAGTAAACATACTAATCACATTTTATAAAATACGGTTAAACTTGAAATATCAATTACCTAAATTAAATTATGACCTTTCATTATTTTTCCATCATAACTTTAACTTCAATTTATATAAAATAACTAATTAAAATAAAAGTTATACATAAATATTAGTTGACTTAAATCTAAAGTATTTACAAAAATCCATTTAATCATTCTTAATAAATTAATCTCTAAAAGCTCAAACTAATAAAATAAATCATAATTCATTCATAATAGAAATTACTTAAATTAAATTATATAATACTTCCATTACTAAATTTTATTTCCAAAGCATATGAAATAACCAATTATAAAAATTACATAAGAATATTAATTAACTTAAACTCCAAATATTAATAAAACTAATTTAATTACTCTTAATAAATTAGTTTATAAAATAAAGAGTTCAAATTAATAATAACTCATAACTTTTCATAATGAAAGTTACTTAAATTAAATTGTACAATACTTTCTTATTTTTCAATTACTAAAATTATACAAAATATTTCAATTATAATAAAATTACTTAAAAATATTAATTGATTCAAAATAAAATTATCTCCGAATCTATTTAATTATTTTTAATAGAATAATTTTTAAAATTATAAAGTTTAAACTTGATAAGATATAATCTCAATTTATTTATATTTAGATTTTGAAAAATGCAGGATGTTACACTTGTAAGGTTGACTCGTCACCGACCTCTTCCAAAAGAGCTCGGCCATATCGCCATAGAAGCCTAAGCAGGCCCAGAATAAAGGACACTGCCCCTCAGAAGGCGGTTAACCCGAAGATAAGGATCTCCCCCACAAAAGATAAGATAAGATAACAAACTTATCTCGAAGGAAGATCACCGAAACACTACTATAAATACACTGGAGCACCCAAGTATAACTCATACTCTAACTCTACAAAAAACCTGCATAAAAGCCCATACTGACTTAAGTATCGGGGTCTCTTGCAGGTACCACCACCCTCCAGGGATCGAAGACCAGTAGCACCTCAAGCTCCAACAAGCCGAACACGGCAGCTCTGATCACCCCAGAAGATCTCGTCCGAGATCGACCTCAACGTTTCAGGTAACCCTCGCAACAAATATGAACCTTGAGAATTTTTGAACAAACATTTGATTTCCTTCCGAGATTTATGTCTGCTTTTAGTTAAGTTGTGCACCTAACTATCTTTCTAAATATTTGAGAAAATATTTTGCTTTTAGCCGAACTAGTGTTTATTTGTTTTAAAACTCTACATAATCTATTTCAATATGAAATTGTATTAAAGTAATGTCACATTTATACTTTTGTTATTCTTTTACAAAATGTTTGTTGTGCACATTTTCTTTGAGAATATGAAATGGTTTTTGAAAAAAATTTCATTCTTTATGAGCAATGCATTCGAAAATCATCACCGGAGCTGCAGCTGCTCCATTCCGTGGTTCTTCTCTAAGTACAGGTTGAGTTTTAGTCCTTGCATGTCGCGTTTGAAGTTGCTGTTGTTGTTGTGGAAGTGGTATGGAGCTGTGGTTATGGTTGTCGCTGTTGCTGGACAAGAGGAATACGGTTTCTTGATGCATTTGATTTTATAGGTTCGAATATTCGAGGTAGGGGCGATTTCTTAAACTCATTTTTACCTTCAAGAATTGTTATAAGTTGATATTAATGCGAAAAATGTATGTTTATGACTTTCGTAAGTCATTTGGACTGAGCTGAGTTGCTTTGAATAAATATAATTGCTTGCCTGGTTGGTTATTGTTGAATTAGTTTTTCTTGAATTACTATAAGGGATTTAATACCGGAATTCAGTTTAATTTTGGAAATGATTTGACTTTAGAAAAGATTTAATATTGAAATTTGGTTTCATATTGAACCCGATTTGATATCAGAATTTGGTTTAAAATGAATTTGAAAAGGAATTGATATTTGAAAACAGTTTGATTATTGAAAATGATTTTCTATTTGAAAATGATTGAGAAGGGTTTGAGGGATGTTTGGATGAGACCCTTGAAGGGTGACAAAAGTCTGAATTTTAGAGGAGATGATGCCAAAATTTTTATAAAAATTGGAGGCTTCGTTTGAAAAGGTTATTTAAAAAGATTTGGATTTAAGGTTATATGGTTTGATTTATTTAGAAAAGAATGAATTGTGTTTTGATTTTAAAATTATTGATGAACGAAATAGGAGGTGTAATAATAAGGAATGAGGGATGATGAGGATTGATTTTTAAAGTATGATTGTTGAATGAATTGATTGATATTGAGAAGTCGAATAAGATGTAGTGGCGTTGTCCACTTAATCAAGAGATGAGGAAAAAGAATGATTGAAAGAGACTATGAGGACAATGATTATGAATGTGAAGTGTGAATTTATGTTCTGTTTTGTTTTGTTGCATCACTTTTTCTCTATTTGTAAAGTGTGTCGAGTACTATATCCCTTGAGTGTGACGGGCACTATATCCCAAGAGTGTGACGGGCACTATATCCCAAGAGTGCAGGAGCACTTTACCCTGGAAAGTGTGTGGGCACTATATCCCATAAGTGTGGTGGGTACTATATCATAAGAGTGTGGGAGCACGTTATCCTAGAAAATACGGCACACACGATATCCCATGAGTGTCGAGGGTACTATATCCCAATAGTGTGACGGGCATTGTATTCCAAGAGTGTTAATGCATGTCAGAGAGATGATATCTGGGTTAGCTACTGGGTGTATCAGATTCTGGCTAAGTAACTGACACCTGAGCTCACGGCTATTGTTTGGGTGTGTTTAAGTGTTTTGGTTTGTCTATCTAATGAATTCTGTTTAATTGGTTATTGTGATACTTGCTGTAACTGTTCTTTAAATGTGTTTGCCTTGTATTTATTTGCTCTTATGATTGATTTCTATTTTGAGTATTTGGTGGTGGATTGATGATAGCGGTGATGGGTTTTGTTCAACCGGAGGTCGAGATTTGAATTAAATTTGGGCTAGAGGTCGTGATTGGTTGGATCAATGGTAAGTTTTGGTTAAATTGTTTTCTTAGTAAGTGGTGAAATGAATGGAATGTTATTTTGTGTGAAATTTTTGTAAGAAAAATATGAGTTTTAAATTTAGATAATGAACTGATGATCACTACGATTGAAAATAGTTTTATTTAAAATATCTTCTTATAACAATTCTTAAACCCTCTACTGAGAACCAGCGAGGACGATATTCTCATCCCCTACAGACTTCTCTTTTCAGGACCGACGAGGAAGCTTGTGGAATTTTTTTTAAGTTCCTAAATACGCTGCTTCTGTTTGTATACATATGTTATAGACTTCTTTGGCCTTTATTATTATAATCTTGTAAGAGGGATAGGAGTTGTATGTTTTTTATATATGTATATGCATGTTTGTATTAGTGAAATTGAGCTTTCGGTTTTTCAAAGAAAACAACAATGTGGTTTCGAGTCAAAGGCTCTTATTTTATTATTAAATATATGACGTCGTCGTAATACTTCTCGCTATCAGCTAGAAGCATGATATTTTGATAGTAAGAATGTTACAACTATATTATTCGCACAATAATGCTTGTTTTTTTCATAGTTATCAATAAAAAATTTTATTATGTATATATTGATTCTTTTCAATAAATAGTATTGTCATTCTAAGCTTTTTATATAGACATGTATGCACCATATATCATTTGACCGGATTAGTATAACTACTGGCTAAAATTTGTATCTCTTAAAATTTAAATTTGACATACTGGTAACGTGTAATATTGACATCAAGAAACTTCCATCATGTTGGTTTGGTCAACTGCTTTAGTCCATCTTTTATAGTGATAACTTGATAAAATCAAATATCTTCAAGATGAAAAGATATTATGATTAACTTGACCCCGTTGTTTTGAACATCGAGTTAAGCCTTTACAAATTT
Source organism: Arachis hypogaea (assembly GCF_003086295.3). Lineage (NCBI taxonomy): Eukaryota > Viridiplantae > Streptophyta > Magnoliopsida > Fabales > Fabaceae > Arachis > Arachis hypogaea. The sequence continues at coordinate 43,886,633 of NC_092038.1, forward strand.
AAGCAAACCTCAAACCTATACATCAAAAAATATGAAGACTAAGTTTCACATAAAGCAAATTGTATTTTTTTTTATTTGTCATTGTGTCAGGATTATTTTCATAAATTTAATTTGCCACAATAATCTTAAATAGATTTTGTCCTATAATATTGAAACAGATATACTTCATGTGTAATTCATTTTTTATGCTATCAACTTTATAGCTTTCTGCTGAATTAGTTAATTATATGTTATGCTTTAAGCTGATTGTCTTTGCAGTAGATGTGATTTCGATTTGTTTACTTTTTCCAACTCACTATTACTGAGACTTGCTTTATTTAAGCAAGAGCCAAACCTGTAATTAAAAAAGTATGAAAGTCTAATTTTTACATTTAACAAAATTTAAATTTTATTTTTCATTATCACTGGTTCATTTTCATTAACTAAGTATTCTACTCTCATGAATATGTATTGCTTTATTTATTAAATCGCATATATCCGTCATGCCAATACTTTATAGCTTTCTGCTTTTCGAGTTCTATATTTTTTACTAAAAGGTAATCATAATTTTTATGCGGTGAGCTTTTAATTTATTTTTATTGAACCAAGTATGTTCGATTTCTGAAAATAAGTATTTTAAGTGGTTTATTTTATATTTTTCTACTGAATTAGCTAATTACATGTTATGCTTTCAGCTAATTACCTTTTCAGCTGTGTTGGGTTTATTTTTGTTGTTTGCAGAATAAAATTATAATTTCTTATATGTGAAAATGAAATAATATACATTAACTTTTTTAAATCAATTGATACATATCCTAAAGAAAAATAAATTAATGTTTCTGAACATTAATTTAATATATTTTCTACTTGAGCTAAACTTCATTGTTTTGTTAGAATTTGGACCAACCATATACCTCATGCTAAGAGTTTTATTTAAAATTTTTCTATGTAAATAATTGTTGGACGTTTCTATTATTCTCTTAATGTTTGTTCTCGTTGACTAAGTGAACCAAATTTTTTTATACACAATAAGTTTTTTTTTTCCAGTTGATTTTTTGCCATAGCCATTATGATGCTATTAACACCATAGATTCTTGAGTCTTCACACTGGATGTTGTGTTTATTGTGCATAATGTAAATAACAAATATCATTAAAATTCTTTGCAGTAGATGTGATTTCTAATTTGTTTACTTTTTCCAACATACTTTGAAAACTTGCTTTGTTTAAGCAAGAGTCAAACTTATAATTAAAAAAAGTATGAAAGTCCAATTTTCATATTTAACTAAATTTAAATTTTATTTATCATTATTTCTGGCTCATTTTCATTAAATAATCATCCGACTCTCATGGATAGGTATTGTCTTTTTTATAGAATCACATATACCCATCAGCCTAACACTTTATAGCCTTTTCCTTTTCGAGTTACTAAAAGTTAACCATAGTTTTTTATGCGGTGAACTTCTAATTTATTTTTATTGAAACAAATATGTTCAATTTCTGAAAATAATTATTTTAACTGATTTTTTTATAACAACATACAGGACAAATATTAATTATCAAGTGACTAACTATTAAAAAACTATGTATTTGCTAGATTAGTTAAAAATCCTGGTTAAAGAAAAGGCTAAACTGCAATACTTGTACAATTAAATCAGTTCAGTTAATTATTTATAGCACAATTAATTTCTTTTGGCCGAAACCATTAATTTTAACATGTGTGATGCAGTATCAGCTAAAAAACATTATTATACTGATCTTCTAGTAAAATCTCTAAATATAAGACTTTGCTTTTCAAGATAACGATTCTTTGACTATCAATCAAATAATTTGTAATGCATATATGGTACTCATGTTAACAATTCTTGACTATTTCATTTTTCTTATATACACAAAGTTAACAACACAACCATCAACATTGAAAATTTTGTATAGATTGTGCCATGTATGCTGAAATCATGGATTTATGCTATGCGCCTTCACAATTAGTGTAAGTTTAATTTGGTGGTGCTATCCAAAAGTGTTAACTTATCCATTCTTATTTTGATATAACTTCGAGAGCATTTAGTATACAAACTGTCCCATATAATTTTAAATATATAGAGAAATTAATTACGCATATCTTTATACAATAGACTTCATATAGAATTGTCAATAAAAGAGTTTAGATACAAAAATTGTTTGATAATATCTATGAGAACATTTATTATAGAATTTCTTCCATCCATTTGACATATATTTTTATTTTATATCACTTTATCCAATAAATTTCATATAAAATTGTCAAAATATCTAGACTTAGATACTAGCAAGCTCTTTATCACTATTTGAATAGTATCCATCATGTCACATAAAATCTTAATTTTATATCACTTTATTTAATAGACTTGTTACGATTAATCAAGATAGGTATAAAGCAAATATGTATATAAATCCCTTATAGATATAGCAACATATATAGGAATGCTTTATCATATAAGATTGTCAAAATAAAGGCATAGATACTGGCAAGCTCATTCTAAATTTTTTGATAATATCCATGGAATAGATTCCATGGTAATTAGATTGGTTCATCAAGGATATAAATTAAGTTTAAAGAAAGATTAGATTCACCCTAAATACTTTGTGAAATACTCGTGTATAACTATCTAAAATATAAATATGTTAATCAAAACAATGCTAAATGGAAATTCAGCAATATTCAAAACCCTTCATAAGTACATCACTCATCTCCTTCAATCACTTGAATCTTGTGTCTTTTTCTAGACTTTCTGCTAAACTTATTGGTTAAAAATTGTTCATCTTCATTTTTATCAATTGTGCTATTAGACCCAAACTTCACCTCACTGGAAGCACTTTTAGATGGGGTCTTGTGTTTGAGAGAGGAAACACACTCATCCAAAATATCCTACATATAACCATAGAATTGATAGTGAATTATTTTTTCAATTAGGTTTGTAATTAAACAATTAAAGAAAATAACTTAAAATACAATACATAAGAAGGTTGGAAACAAAAGCCAAATTTTCATACCACAGAAAAAGTGAGGATCAACATCAACATTAAGATGAATAACATTTTTAGACATATTAACTGAGTTGCTGCAGTTAATTTTCTACGTACTCCAAAACCATATTTTTGTTTAAATATATTTGTGAACTATGCTTATTTAAGAAATATAACTTCTTTAAGAAATTAACATAAATGCTGAACCATACCGTAACACTAATAGACTGATTAGATTGCATCTCTTTTGGAAAAAATTCTTTTGAATTATCTCGTCATCATCACACACTTTCATGATAGTGTAGACCTAATCTCTATGATTAATGTGTGCAGATTTTACATTAATCTTAAATAGCAACCTTTTGTCCATCATATTATCAAGGGTAGGGGGATATTCATAACCACTTATTACCTGAAGCTAAAACTAAATGTTAGTCTCACTAATCCTAGCTTAATTACTGAATGCATTTATCTTTTAAGGTTAATTTAAAAATAGCATCATGTTTAGTTGTGTACTTACATTCTCCTCCATTACTTGTTCTATTTTTTTACCACACAACTGAGTGATTTTTCTGTCCTATAGAAGCAAACTCATACTTCCAGTACCATCATATACTATGACCTTCACCTTGAACTTACCATCTCAAAGTATAAAAATATATTAGCAATTAGAATAACTCTAAACCTAGTACTTGTATGGAATCACGATAAGTAAAGAAAACTAAACAAAATAATACCTCAAAGTTGCACAACCATGAGTGTGGCCACATTTGTTACACTCGTATCTATCACTAATACTTGGTTCTACTTTTTTCGAACACCTCCTACATGCGTTGTAGAACCATCCTTGATTGTGGCATTTATAGCCACAATGGTTGCAGATATCCATCAAGGACCTTCCTGAACCAAGCTAAATGCTTCTTCAATTATCTTTACGATCATAGAACCTTGATTAAGTTCATCAACTCCTGACCATGCATGCTATGAAGACACTTGACTAATCCTCACAGAACTTGATGGTGACATACTAAGTAGCCTAAGGTGAACAAATGAAAAATAATGAGTAGCAACATGTGGATGAATGAAAAATATTTACATTAGAGATATTGATACATTAAGATTCTACTAACCTTTTCTGAAACTCCACGATCTCTTTTAAGTTGTTGTCAAAGTGCATCTAAGACACATCAAAGTTGCTTTAAATAGATGTTTTTTCATTCTACCTTGTTTCTCTAAAGTATTGAAATAAAACTATAAGGGGTTCCACCCTTTCATCTTCAAGGTGTGGTAAAATCTGGTCCACCATGTTTCCGAATAAAATGCAGTTTATTCTGTTGCTCCTGTAAGAAGTAAATCGACAGATTTAGATAGTGCAAATCTTTAATTTGTAAAATAATTCTAAACATCAAAGGATTTTGACAAAGGGCAAAACACTATTTTGTAAAATAATTCTAAACATCAAAAGAGTTCAACAACATACTATAGGTCTTCTAGGACAACCACGAAACACTTAATCTCTTATTCTTTGTTGGTGGCCAAATACTTGGGATCCTCCTTGCCAACTACCTCGCCAATGACATCTGAGAATACATATGTTCTTTATCAATATGACTAATAACTTAGTATGGTAACATGTTCAGTTTAAAAGGCATGTACTTACCAAAATCCGCAGAGTCATCCAATGGAAAGTATGGATTCTCCACATGGATGACTTGTGTTTTGTGGGAGAATCAAAGTATCCATTTACTTGGAGTTATGATTATGCCCATATCATTAGCAACAACAATGAAGTGGGTGACTTGGTAATTTTAAAACTGCATAATAAAACCCATCCACTTGCTGACCAAAGACCTGAGGATTTTAGCCTGCATCCTACCACCATATTATAAAGATTTGGTATTAGTTACTGATCAAACATAAATATTTTAGTAAGTCGCAAGAAAATATTTTAACATACAGTGTACAAAACTTACTATCCTGAAGAATCATTTGAATGCTTCCAACCTCCTTTTCATTATACTTGCCTGGGACTTCTCAGATCCTGATAACATAAACTTTGAAATTCTAGGCAAGTTTTGTTGGATTCAAGTCAAGTAGGTAATCAACGTGCTCAGCCATTTGGATGTTAGTATTTGTATGAGATGGTATGGATTCAAATTTTTTGGTGCCTCAGAGGAATATTTAGCCTATTTCTTTGAAGATAGAATTATGTTGAGTAATGGTAGAACTGATGAATCCATATTTGATGATAAATTTTGGATTGATTTGAGTGGATTTCATTATATAAACCCACATTTATTTACCTATATAGCATACCTTTGTGTTTTCTCTCTAAATTGAGCTTAATTGTGAAAACATGCTATTTTGTGCTTAATATAATCACTTTTATCCCACTTTTATCCCATTCGATGCTTTGATGGTTTTGATGAGTGGTTTCAGGTGTAATAGGTTGGGATGGCTTGACAAGAGTGGAAGCAAAGCATGGAATTAGGAGAAAACATAAAGAAAACAAAGGAGAAGCACACAGCCATGTGTGCATATGCACAACTCCCTGTGCGTACGCACAGGTACCAGCTCGTGACTTCATTAAAAAGTCATGTGGCTCGCGATTTTGGGACTCTTTTGGCCCATTTCTGAAGGCTTGGATGCTGAAATCGAAGGCTATTTGAAAGGGCAACATCTCATACCAAGGCATTAGGTTTACATTAGGTTTTAGTAGGGTAGAATACACTTAGGAGTAGTTTTAAGGTAGTTTAGTTTAGGTTTCCTCTCAAAAATTTTCTTAGGATTAATTAGGGTTTGTAGCATTTTATAGTTCAATTTTGATCTTGGATTTTGCTATCTCATTGTAAGTATTTCTTTAATTTCTCTTTTAATTACTACACTTGTTCTACACTTTCTTTTACTTTCATTTCTCTTGTCAATATATACATAGTTTTGCAATTTTGAATTTCTAGTTGGTTAATTTGATGTTTGATGATTATTACATGTTCGTTTGAGTTGCTTTTATTGATTTTGAGCATTTGTGGTTCATAGCTTTCATTAATTTACCAATTTTACCATGTTTTATGATTATACCCACTAGGTATTTGATGAAATGCCAATTTTGATTATGGGATAATTTCCATCCCTTGACTTGGGAAAAATGAGTTTCTGGATTACTAGAACCACAATGCCCAACATTTAGTGATAATTCTTGGGTTGTTAGTTGTTATTATTTCCACTAACGCTAGCTTTTTACCAATTAATTTGGTAAGTTAGCTAGGATTTGTGGATTAATGACAATTATGCTCACTTGACCTATCCTTCGATGTTAAGGGTTGACTTAGTGAGATTAATCCATCATAATTATCATAGTTGTGGTTATGGCAAGGAAGGAATTCCATAAATCATCCCAAGTCAAGGTTTCATTTATGTTTTGAACCATTTTTTCATCACTTTATAGCATTACTTGTCTATATTACATACATAGTTCTTTTATTCATTTATTAGTTTATTAATTGTAATTTTGTCTTGTTCTTTTATTTCTTAATTGTTTGCTTCTTTATTGAAAACACCCCTTGCTTCCCACAACCAAAATTTTATGTACTTGTTGGCATTAGTTCCTAGGGAGGACGACCCGGGTGTCGAAATACTATCGGTTAGTTTTGTATTGAATTGTCACAACATCTTGAATTAAATTTTGATTAGGGTCAATTTTGGTTCGGAGCTATACTCGCAACAAAACTTTATTTTGTGAAAATTCGAACCCACTCTAGGCTTCCATTAAGAACACTGGGTCAAGATAGAGCAAAAAGGTTTGTATTTATAGCTACAGCAAAAGTCTATGTACTACTCTCCTATTATGTCTTACTCTCCTATCTAAAAAATTTGAATTCAGCAAAAAGTTGGTCCATGTATGTTCGGTTTAGGGTTGAGGTCTGTTCAAATTGATTTTAATTTTTATGTAATTATTATGTGACATCAAGTATAACTTTATGTATGTATAACTGTATTATACTTTCAAAAAATACTATCTCGTATATTTGAGAATATGTTTGAATTAAGCATAAAATTGGTCCCTGTGTGTCCGCTTTAGATTACTATCTGTTCGAATTGATTTTAATTTTTGCTTTTTTATTATGTGACATCATGTATAATCTTGTGTATGTATAAGAGACCAATTTTGTATATATTTAGCAATATGTTGGGCCAATTATATACGTAAGTGACATTTGTATTTAGCACTATATGTATTTAGCAATATATAGAGAAAGTTTCTTTTACACTTTCGTAGTGCCACTTGTTGCATAACGAAGTCCAACACTTGTCAGCCAACCAACTATGTACTGCTCTCCTATTATATATAGTATAAAATCCGGTTAATTAACGGCTAATTAACCCATAAATGAGAATTTATTCTAGAAAGCCCAAAATGTAATTTTTGTGGCTAAATATGATAGAGGAGATTGAGACGAGAATTTCGGTACCAATTTTATAAAAATCGGACCAAGATTGGACCGAACGGGCCAAACCGGGCCAACCGGACCCAAAGTGGGCCCTTGGCCCAACATAACTAAACCAAAACCCTAGTTTTCAGCACTTTCTCTCCTCACAACACTCAAAACACGCTGAAAGTTAGAGAGAATGGGGGAAGAACACTCTCTCAACCTTCTATCTCTCACTTGATCTTCAAACCACCATAACTTTTGATCTAGAGCTCCGATTGCCGCTCCGTTTGCGGCCACGCGTTTACCGCGGAGAGCTCTACAAAACCCATACAATTAATCTTGAGGTAATCCACGTTTTGCTCTTTGAAATTCCAGCCTTGTTTTCGAGTTTTATGAGCAAAAATGTTGAGATTTTGGGCTCTTTGATGTTATAGGACCCAACTCTCTTGAAGGAGAAGGTTAATCTTGTCTCCTTGGACCTTGGGTGTGGTAAGATTCTCAACCCTAGTGTAATTTGTTGTTCTATGATGTTTGGGTATTGAGATGTTGTGTATGGGTATGATGATTGTGGCTTAGGTTGTGTATATGTGAATATTGGAGCTTGATTGGTGATATTGAAAAGCATGAAAAAGGGATTTGGTGATGAAAAATCTGTTCTTCGAGGTGTTGAGGCCTTGAGAGCTTGCGGATAAGTGATTTGGAAGTGCTCCGGTTGAGCTTGGGAAATCGGCTAAGGTATGGTTTCGGTTTTCCGTATCTAATATGTAATGTGGTAGGAAATACTTAGGCTAGAGGCCCTAAGATAGGCATTGAATGGTTGATGTTGTTGAATTGTTGATATATATGATGTGATCATATATGTGATGATGATTAATGATGCCTTGATGGTATGATGTATGAGAAATATGCATGTTGTGATATATGCTTGATGATTGGTTATGGTTGAATTGTGGGTTGAACCATGTTGATAGTGAGTATGATATTGATTGGGTACAATGATGATTTAGTGAAATTGATGTTGTTAAGAATTGGCATGAGGAATAGTATATGATATGTCAATATGTTTGAGTTTGAGCCACTTGGGTGAAGTGGGTTAAAATGATGATATGGTGATTTTGATAAATTGTGGTAATGTGTCAATGTGTGAGTTGAGGAGGCTTGATGTTGAATTTGATATATTTTGATTGATTTCAAAGAAAAGGGATGAAAATGACATGTTTTGATTGATTTTGAAAAGAGTTGAATATGGCTTGTTTTGAAAATGGCATGTTGTGATTTTGTATGAAAAACATGGATTTTGGGCATACTTTGACGGGACATAACTTGGACTGCGGATCTCTATTTTGTACCAAATCTGTTTAGAAAGGAAATTGGATCCGGGATGTCCCTGCCGTTCGAAGAACGGGTGAAAAACGATTTAAAATGAGGAAGTTATGTCCGTCAGAAGATTGGGGGTTGAAACTGTGAATTCTGCAGCTTTTAACTTAAAAAATTTTTAGCAGAATGACCCCCCGCGCGTAGGCGCACTTGGCGCATACGCGCCGTTTTTCTTGAAAGCACCATCCACGCGTGCGCGTGATGTGCGCGGGCGCGCCGATGTGCTGCACCCAATGCCCAGCCATTTTTCAGAGAGTTATGCCAGAACTGTGCCAGTTTTGTGCCTGGGGCACGAGAGTACCCACGCGTACGCGTGGTTGACGCGTGCGCGTCCTCTGGCTAGTTTTCAATCCACATGTTAGCGTGCATGACGCTTACGCGTCGATGAGTTTTCGAGGCCATCCACGCGTGCGCGTGGAGTGCGCGTACGCGTGGACCTGTTTTCATCCCAAAGTTGATTTTTGAGTTTTAAAAGCCAAATTTCATACTTCTAAGCCTCCGATCTCACCACTTATATCTTAAATCATTATGATATGCCTAGCTATGAGAGAAAGAGCTAGTGGATGTGGTAACTTGCGAGTGAAGCAAGGGAAAATGAATAATCAATGAGGATCATTGATGATTATGTGAGATGTGGAGGATGGTGGTGGAAGTGCTTGTTATGCCATTGGCCGAAGGGCCGTAATTGTTTATGAATTGGCTGGTTTTGGATTGAACCGTGAGCCGGAATAGCTGTGTATGCTATGAATATTGGCTGGTTATGGATTTAACTGTGAGCCGAAATGGCTGTGTATGATATGAATATTGGCTGGTTCTGGACTGAACCGTGAGCCGGATGGCTTATATGGATGTTGATCCATGGATGAGAATTCATGCATGTTTATGCTGAATTATTGATAATTGTGATTTGCACTTCCACTATCTGAGATACGAGTTTCCCTGGGTAGTAGCAGTGGCTAGCCACCACGTGCTCCAGGTTGAGACTTGATACTCTGTTGACCCTATGTCATAAGTGTGGCCGGGCAGTGTGAAAGACCCGGATGAGCTCGGCCCCGTAAATATTCACCAGTGAGGGTGATGGATATAGATCATGATTATGATCAAGTTTATAACGAGTATAACTCGAGTCGGGGATGCGTGACAGAGGGACAGTCCAATGGTTAGCGACCAGGACTTGTCGGGTTGGCTCTATAACCGACAAGATGATATCATCAACCACTAGGGACAGGCATTCATCATATGCATACTATTTGAATTGTTTGAGATTGCCTATTTGACTGCATATTACTTGCTAATTGTCTAAATGCCTTACTTGTTCCTAATTGTATATTTCTTGCTTGATATAACTGTGTTTGCTACATTATACTCCTGCTGGTGGTTGGGAGGTCTGAAGGAAGTGGAAAGGGAAGTATTAGTTAGACTGAAGTATCTTTAGTCAGATGCCCTTTATGGTTTAGCTTGTTTATAAGCTTTGATATTATCTGGGGGAAGTTCTAGGATTGCCTTCGGCTTTCCTCTATTATTATGTATTATATATGTGGAAGCTGTTACCATGCTGGGGACCTTTGGTTCTCACCCATGCGGATTTTGTGGTTTTTAGATGCAGGACGTGAGGTTTCCCGCTGAGGCAAGCTGGAGACTTCTATATTTGCGAAGATCCTTTGTTCTCGGGGCTATGTTTTGGTTTATATGTTTTGCTTAGATACTTTTATCTCCATTAAATAATACAAACTGTGATGACTCCTCTTATGGGAGATTTTGGAGAATAGGTTTTATGTATTTGTGTCCCTTTGGGTTTCCTTTGGGGTTTTCCTTATTTTTATCATATGTATATATTGCTATGCTCGGACCGGTTATCTTCGCAGCCGGATCTTGAGTCTTGATATTCCTGTTTTTGACACTCCTTTGTATATATATAATCACGCGTTGGTTATCCTTGTTCGTTACGTTATCGATCGGAGTGTTGCGCTTTCGAGTTGCGATTTTGTTTACCCCTTTTTCTACAAAGGCTCCTAGTTATAATCAATCATTCATACTACTATACGTACTAAATTTTTATTTTAGAGGTCGTAATACCTTGCCATGTCTAAATTATGACTTAAGCATAAGACTCTGTATGGTAGGGTGTTACATATAGAGAGATATAATGAGTAGATGATTTCAAATCATATAATATGCAATAGATCTTTATTGTTAATTGATCCTAATATAGTCTCATAAGGTGCAAGCAAGAAGTATCCTTATGAAATCTTAGAAATCCTGTTTGTCCTCTATCAAGCATTTTTTTGGACAGATTAAGTATTAAGTATTCAATGATTTTAGCATTGGACTTCATATAACTACCTGAAACATTACATGAAAAACAAAAAGGAACCTAGTAAACACCTCATAATAAGCTGAGATTTTTTTTTCTATTTCCAATTATTCCATATTAGCATTAATTCAATTACTCTCTTGCAAATACATTTCATATGCTTGATACTAAAAATAAAATAAAATAATATAGCTTATTCAGATAAAAATCATGATTCTGAAAATTAGACCAGACTGGCCGGCCAAAACGAACCTGCCGGTCTAATCGAGAATCAGAAGCTTTTGCAACTCGGTTTAATGAACAAAATTGCTAATTCACAAACCGCCTGAGAACTGTTGAATTGGTTTGAAATCGGCCAGTTAGACAAACCGAAACCCGACCGGTTTTCAGAAAACTACGTCCTTTAGGCAATGCAGGTTTTCGTTCTCCTCTCTTTATTCACAATCTCACGTAACCTTCAAAATAAAGAACCTTCAGAGCTCTTCCCTCAAAAGAAACATTTTGTACCTAGAGCGAGTGATAAGCCGCTATTTTATGATTCATATTGTATTTAATTGTGTGGTCTTATCAAGTCTTCGCCCACTTATTCATATGATTTGCATGTATTTACAATTCCTTCCTAACAATATTCTATGATTGGAAACTTGCTTCCTAGAGACCTTTTAGTTGTATATTTTTATTTTCCTTCGTACCATTCGATGCCGTGATCTGTATGTTAAGTGTTTCGGGCTTCATAGGGCAGGAATGGCGTAAGGAATAAAGAGGATGCGTGCAAAAGTGGAAGGAACACAAGGAATTAACGAGATGACCAGCGAGAAGTCACGTGGTCGCATGGCTCACGCGACCGCACGAAATGGAAGAAATCACAGTGACGCGCTCGCGTGCCTGACGTGACCGCGTGGATTGGAAGCTGCACGAACGACGCGAATGCGTGGACGACGCGCACGCATGGTACGACAAACGCTGAGTGACGTGAACGCGTGGACGACGCGGCCGCATGACGTGCAAGATCTGCAGAATTACAGAAGTCGCTGACATAGTTTCTGGGCCGCATTTCAACCCAGTTTTTGGCCCAGAAACACAGATTAGAGCCAGGGAACATGCAGAGACAAAGACAACAATTGATTCCGCATAATTTCAAGTTTATAGATCTGATTTTACTCCTCCCGTAGGTTTTCTCTCTTGAACATTCATAAATTAGGATTTGAAGATTTTGGCTTTAGCTTTTGAGAATAGTCTACCTCCAGTACTGGTCATCATAGTTTCTTATTTACTTTTCATTTACTCTTTCATATTCTTAATTTTTTCAGAGTTGACATTGGATTATTTTCACAGTTTATTAATGCAAAACTATTTTTACTTTTAATTAATCTTTTTCATTATTGTTTATTGTGTCTTCTCTTATTTCCCCCATTAATTTTGTGAAATCTATAATTATGATGATGGAGTAGTCCCCCAACTTGATTGGGAGTTGATTAAAAGGAGAACCTTGAGTTAGAATAATCAAGAGTTCAATTGTAATTGGTTCATTGTTGGTTGGCTTGTTAGTCACTAACTCTAATCCTTCCGAAGGGAGAGGATTAGGACTTGTGAATAGAAGTTGACTTTTAATTTGACTTTCCTTCATTCGTTGAGGGTTAACTAAATGTAAACAATGACTAATTATTAATTGTTCTTGATAAAATTCTAACAAGGATAGAACTTCTAATTAATCTTCTCCCGGTCAAGATTTTATTCAAATCATATAAATTCTCTAATTTAATTTTCTGTTCATCAAACTCAAAACCCATTTTGAAAACCTCTGATTGATAAAATAGCACATCTTCCTGCAACTCGTTGGGAGACGACCTCGGACTCATACTCCCAGTATTTTATTTCTAAAATTTGTGACAACCCTTTTTCTAAATTGATAAGTTGATTTTTGCCGGTTAAGAACTGTACTAGCAATGCCATTTCTCTAATTAATTCTTAATCTACCAATTTCCGCTCACGTCAATTTTTGGCGCCGTTGCTGGGGAATTGCAATAGTGTGCTTATTTATTGATTGGAATTTATTTAATTGCATTTTTCTTTTTATTTTGTTACTATGAGCTGCACGTTTCTTTCATTAAATGACGCGTTCACTTCCTGATCCAAGCTTGCCAGTATTCGACCCTGAGATTGAAAGAACAATTTCACGTATAAGGCAAGATCGGCGTCAGTTAGTCCTCTCCGAGGACGAATCTGAAACATCATCTAAGGGAGAAACAAGCTCCCCCTCTACTGATCCAGTTGATTTACGTGCAGGTGACATGGTAGCACCTAGGAGAGTCACTATCCAGGAGGCTAGAGCCCCTGATTTTACACTACAGCCATACCAGGCACGCCACCCAGCAGTGGCTGTGGACTTCGAAATAAAGACTGCACTGCTCAACTTGATGCCCAAGTTTCATGGCTTACCTGCTCAAGAGCCTATCAAGCAACTTAGGGATTTTCAGACAGCTTGTTCTACTGTTAAGCGTGACGGTACTGATGAAACTTCTATTCTGCTAAAAGCCTTTCCATTCTCTCTTGAGCAAAAGGCAAAAGAATGGTACTACACCCAACCCGGAGCGACTGTCTCTAACTGGAAAGACATTTCCATGATCGTTCAGGACGAATCTGAGACTCTCTACGAATATTAGGAGCGCTTCAATAATCTTCTGGAAGCATGTCCCCACCATATGATTGACAAGATAGTGTTGCTCGGCTACTTTACACAGGGCATGAAATCTCAAGATAAGACCACATTGGAAGGTGCTAGAAATGGGTCTATGAAAAAGTACAAGACTACGGAAGAGGCATGGCAATTGATTAGCGACTTAGCTGAATCTACTAGGAATCACGGGCAGAAACAAAGTCGGTTAAGAGCTGTTGCAGAGGTATCCTCTAGAAAAGAGACTACTGCTATAACTCAGAGCTTATGTGAAATGACCAACTTACTGAAGCAGATGCAACTAAGTCAACAACAATCTTAGCAAGTTCAGCCTTCTCCACCACAGCACAGCCAACAGTTGGTTCCACAAAGAGTATGCGGGATCTGTGCCGATTACAATCATTATACTGATGAGTGTCCGCAACTCCAATAGGAAGACCACACTGTGGCAGCCACCTACAACTTCTATGACCCCCCCAATCAAGGGTACAATCAAGGTGGCAGCTATAACCATGGATGGCAAGATAACCCCAACCAAGGCTGGAGAGATAATTCTAACCAAGGTTTGAGGGACAATCATAACAGATGAGGCAAAGATAACAATGGAAACCAGAGTTGGAATAACAATAACAACTTCAGGCAGCAGAATCAGAATCAAGCCTACAGAGCACCTCATCTAAGGCAGCTTCAAGCATCTCAGTAGACCCCTCAGATCACCTATCCCTCTTCATCTCCTAATGATGAGTTACTACAATCTATTGACTGAAGACAACAGGCCGTGGAAAAAAACCTTACTTCTACTATAAATGGTCTGAACTCTACCTTGCAAGCCATTGTCTCATAGATTGGATCACTGAATAACTCTAACAATCAGTCCTCAAGCTCTGGTGGACTCCCCTCTCAACCATTACCCAACCTCAAGGGTGGGATCAATGCCATTACCCTGAGATCTGGAACCATATTGCAAGAGAGGAATCAAGAGGAATCAAGCCCATCAGAACACACCCCAGCTGCGGACACGGTTGAGGTAGAGGATGTTAAAGAAAAAGATGAAGCACAAGGCGTGGCTGAAGCAGAAGCAGCCTAACCAAGGAGTGCGGAACCCCAGCAAGCTGAAGTTATAAAAGACACTACTTCTATTCCATTTCCACACCTTGCTAAAAAGCCCAGAAAGCAGATGGAACTTGATCCCAAAATGGTAGAGATCTTCAAAAAGGTTGAGGTAACTATTCCCCTTTTTGATGTTATTCAGCAAGTGCCTAAATACGCAAAGTTTCTAAAAGAGTTGTGCATACATAAAGATAAAATTAATGAATTAGAAACTATTCCTTTAGGTAGTTCTATATCTGCTTTAATGGAAAATATACTTGAAAAATGTAGTGACCCAGGCCCATGCATGGTTAACTGTACCATTGGAGGTGTGATATTTTCTGACTGTATGTGTGATTTAGGAGCATGCGTGAGTATTATGCCCTTGTCTATATATATTGCTTTAAGGCTCCCTCCCTTAAAAAGGTCGGCAGCTCATTTTGTGTTAGCAGTTAAAAGCATTATCACAGTGGTTGGAATTGCTGAAGATGTATTAGTGAGCATTAAGGGGATCAGGTTTTCCATTGACTTTTATATCCTGGAGATGCCCCAAAATGATTCAGGAAGACCTTCGTCGATCCTGCTTGGTAGACCATTTTTGAAGACTTCAAAATTCAAGTTGGACGCCTTTTCAGGTACCTATTCCTTTGAGGTAGATGGCAGAACAGTGAGCTTCAATCTAGATGAAGCTATGAAGTATCCCCCAGAAGATCACTCCATATTCCAATGTGACATCATTGATGAAATTATAGCTGTAACCCACCAAGAAGAAATGGAAGAGAGTCACCTGGAGCAAAATCCAAGTGTGGGGACACCCTCTGAACATACTGAAAATTCATTATCATTTTCACCAGCCCCAGAGAATCCAGAACCTAACCATGAGCAGAAAATGGAATTAAAGCCCCTTCCTCCACACCTCAAGTATGCATACCTTGAGGACAAGCAGAAGTTTTCAGTTATCATTGCAAGGGAGCTCACTTCCCAACAAGAAGAACAACTGCTTAGTGTATTGAGGACACATAAGAAAGCAATTGGATGGAGCTTGGCAGATATAGTAGGCATCAGCCCTCAAGTTTGTGAACATAGAATATTCTTAGAAGAAGGAGCAAAGCCTATCCGACAACCTCAGAGAAGATTGAATTCCACCATCTTTGAAGTTATCAAGAAGGAAGTAACCAGACTACTTGAAGCAGATATCATTTACCCCATTTCAGATAGCGAATGGGTCAGCCCAGTACAAGTGGTGCCCAAGAAGTCTGGAGTCACAACAATAAGGAATGAGCAAGGAGAACTTCTGACAACCAGAGTGCAGAATGCATGGAGAGTTTGCATTGACTACAGGCGTCTCAACCAAGCCACTCGCAAGGATCATTATCCCTTGCCATTCATTGATCAGATGCTTGATCGCCTGTCAGGTAAATCTCACTACTGCTTTCTAGACGGTTATACAGGTTATTTTCAAATCCATATAGCTTCTGAAGATCAGGAAAAGGCTACTTTTACATGTCCTTTTGGGACTTATGCTTATAAAAGAATGCCCTTTGGCTTGTGCAATGCACCAGCTACTTTCCAAAGGTGTATGATGAGTCTTTTCTCTGATCTCATTGAGACCTGTATGGAAGTTTTTATGGATGACTTTAGCGTTTATGGTGATTCATTTAACCTTTGCTTGGATAGTTTGTCTAAAGTATTGGACAGGTGTGTTAGTTCAAACCTTGTTTTAAATTTTGAAAAGTGTCATTTTATGGTAAAACAAGGTATTGTTCTAGGACATGTTGTCTCCGATATTGGTATCTCTGTAGACCCAGCAAAGGTGGATGTTATTTCTAGTTTACCTTACCCCTCCTCTATGAGAAAAGTCCGTTCGTTCCTTGGCCATGCAGGTTTTTACAGGAGATTCATTAAGGACTTCAGTAAGGTAGCACTACCCTTATCCAGACTACTACAGAAAGACATTGAGTTTGAGTTCAGTGAGGATTGAAAATAAGCGTTTGATAAGCTAAAGACCGCCTTGACTCAAGCTCCGATTGTGAGGGGACCAAACTAGAGTCAACCATTTGAAATCATGTGTGACGCCTCCAATCATGCAGTAGGAGCAACACTGGCTCAACATGAAGGTAACGACCCTTTTGTAATTGCTTATGCATCTAAGACTTTAGATGCTGCTCAATTTAATTACACTACTACTGAAAAAGAGCTTCTAGCTATTGTTTTTGCTCTGGATAAATTCTGAGCCTATTTACTTGGTACTAAGGTAGTAGTATACTCAGACCATGCAGCTCTAAAATATTTATTAGCTAAAAAGGAATCTAAACCAAGGCTAATACGTTGGATGCTACTGCTGCAAGAATTTGATCTGGAAATTAAAGATAGGAGTGGTAACCAAAATTTAGTGGCTGACCACTTAAGTCGCCTTGAGCACATTAAAGATGACTCCATTCCTATCAATGATAATTTCCCATTTGATAGCTTACAGGCAGTATCTGATGTAGCCCCTTGGTATGCACCTGTAGCTAATTATCTAGTTAGCCATACTTTTCCTCCCAATTTCACTAAGCATCAGAGAGACAAGCTGAAAAGCGAGTCCAAATACTATGTATGGGATGACCCATATCTATGGAGGTATGGTGCTGACCAGGTAATTAGACGGTGTGTACCCCAATCAGAATTCAAGTCCATTTTAGAGGCCTGCCACTCATCTGAGGGTAGAGGACATTTTGGCCATCAACGAACTGCTAGAAAAGTTTTAGACTGCGGATTCTGGTGGCCTACTCTTTTTAAAGATGCTATTGACCTTTGTAAATCTTGTCCTCCATGCCAAAGGTTTAGTAATATATCCCAGAGGGATGAAATGCCTCAACAAATTATGCTTTTCTGCGAAATTTTTGATGTTTAGGGCATTGACTTCATGGGTCCATTTCCAAATTCTAATGGCCACCTTTATATATTGTTAGCTGTAGATTATGTTTCTAAATGGGTGGAAGCAATTTCTACCCGTACTGATGATGCTAACACCATTGTTTCCTTTGTTAGAAACCATATTATTTGTCGCTTTGGATCACCACGAGCAATCGTGAGCGATCAAGGCACTCACTTTTGCAACAAGAGACTAACAGGTTTACTAAAGAGGCATGGAATAATTCATAAAGTATCAACAGCCTATCACCCCAGACTAATGGGCAAGCAGAGGTGTCTAACAGAGAGATAAAATGCATACTGCAAAAGGTAGTCAAGCCTCATAGAAAGGACTGGAGCACCAGGCTCCAAGACACGCTTTGGGCATATCGGACAGCATACAAGACACCGATTGGGATGAGTCCTTTCCGCTTGGTTTATAGAAAGGCCTGTCATCTCCCAATAGAGTTGGAACACAAAGCCTTCTGGGCGGTAAAGGAGTGCAACATGGACTATGAGAGAGCCGGAGCTGAACGGAAGTTGCAACTGCAAGAATTAGATAGCCTTCGCCTAGAAGCTTATGAAAACTCCAGGCTGTATAAAGAGAAGGTGAAGGTTGTGCATGACAAGAGCATTAAGCGAAGAGAATTCCAACCTGGGGACTTAGTCCTACTTTACAACTCCAGAATGCGACTCATGCCAGGCAAGCTGAGATCCAGATGGGATGGTCCCTATCGAGTAGAGAAGGTGGAACCATACGGAGTCTTTCACTTGAGCCATCCTTCAAGCTCTGAACTTATCAAGGTCAATGGACACTGCTTGAAGTTATTCCATGGTGAAAAGATGGCGAAAAACTAGGAATTAGAGATCTTCCTCTTGGAAGATCCGTCCACAGCAGAAGACTGAGCTAGTGGAGCGTCCAACTTAAGGACGTTAAAGCAAGGTGCTAGGTGGGAGACAACCCACCATGCTATGATTGTTCCTCCCCTCTCCTTATATTCCATTGTCAATAACTCTTCTCAGTACTAATGTCTATCTTTTGCATCTCATCCACATACTGCATATTGCATTTTTATAAAAAAAAATGGGTTACGGCATGTGATGCGCCAGCGTCGCTGACGTGCTCGCGTCATTGTGCCTTCGAAGCATTAATGAAAAGGAACAGAGAGTTGCGTAGGTATGTGGCTGGAGGCGTGCCCCTGGCACCATTTGATCCACGCGTCCATGTGGATGACGCAATCGCATCATTCGTAACAAGGCCTCCCCACACGTTCGCATCAACCACACGAACCGTGGCTCTGCAATTCGACGTAAAAGGGTGTATGGCAGTGAATTGCGCTGGAGCTGGGCTGCACTTGTGCTAGTCCACAAGCCCTGCCACGTGAACGTATGCCACACACATCCTCACTGTTTTCTCAATCTGGTCATCCACGCGACCGCGTCACTCTGAAATTTGGCAAAAAATGTTTCACACAGAGAGTTGTGAGAGCGCGAAGCTGCCCTCACGCCCCTAGCGCAAATCATGTCACGCGTTCGCGTGACCAACGCGTCCGCGTCTTTTCCTTCAAGGGCCCTCCACGCGACCACGCGTCCGTGTCGCTTGCGCCACCCAACTCATTCAAATCTGCCAGATTGTCTTATCTTTTCTCACCCCAATCTTCTTTCTTCCTTCTCTCTCCCTTCTCTCTCTCTTCTTTCTCCCTTCTACTCCCTCATTCCCACCACCATTATCAAGGTTTTTCTTTTCTTCTCCTCTCCCTACTTTTTTATTCTTCTTCTTATTTTAATGTTTTCTTTTTCTTTCTCTTCT
The DNA here is from genome assembly GCF_003086295.3 of Arachis hypogaea. Lineage (NCBI taxonomy): Eukaryota > Viridiplantae > Streptophyta > Magnoliopsida > Fabales > Fabaceae > Arachis > Arachis hypogaea. Next base: position 43,906,205 of record NC_092038.1, read on the forward strand.
ACTTTCCCTATCCATGTTTCCTTTTTCTTTCTTCTTCCTCCTATTGGTGTTGGAGATTTATTTGGGTCATTATTTTTATATGTTGCTTGTGAATTGTTTAGGACTTGTTTAACAGTTATATATTATTTTTATAGGGTTACTTGCATGTTCAAAATTAATTTTTTCCATACCTTATTTAACATGCATGCTATGTGTTTGTGAAAACGCCCATATGGCATTTTGCACTATTTTTAGATTTCTTTCAATCTACTACTCTAAATGCTTGCTTTTCACAAAACCTTTTTTTATATTTTATTAATTAAATATAATTGTTATTACAAGCATATTGTTTGTTTGAAAGACTTGGTAATCTAACTTGGACATTGAATGCTTGATCTATGTTACTCATGCCTTTGCCAGCATGCCAATAAACACCTTGCATTTAACTGTCATCACATGCACTTGCTATATTTCCGTTGTTGATTTGTCACATGTAGTCATGACCATGTGTTCACATCATTATCCCTTCCTGTGCATTGATTACCACCTTTCCCATTCTTTTCCTTGCTATAACCCTTAAAATATTCATGTCTTTACTCTTTTCCTTTCAAGATGGCCACCAAGAAAGGCAAGGAGAAAGCTACCCCAAATCCACAGTAAGGAAAGGAACTAAAAGAGCATTAGTGGCAGAGCCATCTTCAACTGTAGTTAAGCCCTCAACAAAAGGAATTAAAAGGATTATAAAGGTCGATGAAAAGGAGAAAGCCTTCCCAGCAAAGGACATTGCACGATTTCCCAATCGTTACTGTGAACAGATGTTTTCCATTCTGGCTGCTCAGAATTACAACAACGAACACCTTTTTATCCTTCCACCTCGTATTGCCGAATTTGTTGAGCCGCAAATTGCACAAAGACATTAAGGATTCCTACAAAGACAGCCATGACAGGTTAATCTTTCTTGGGTAGTTGAGTTCTACTCCAATTTCCACCTGCCGACCTTGTAGTCTGTTTATGTCCGTCAGAAGCAAGTCCCCGTTACAGAAGAGGCCATTCAGCGAGCCTTAGATCTTCCCCCTGCTCCAGAAGGACTGGACGCATTTCAAGAAGCCGCACTCAAGCGCCAGGCGTACAAATTTGACTGGGATGCTGTTCTCATAGTTATCGCACAACCTGGCAGCAAATGGATTTTTGGATACCATCGTTTCTGTCCTAAGGGAATATCGGCTTCCGCACTCACCTTAGAGGCTCACGTATGGGCACAGATTATGTCCCATTACGTCTTTCCGAGCACTCATGAGTCTTCCTTTACTGCAGGTATGGCCGTTCTACTATGGTGCATTCTCATAGACGAGCCTCTAAATCTACCAAGACACATCTGGAATGCTATGGAACACGTGCAAATCACGGGCAACCTACCTTTCCTCGCCTTGGTCTCTGATCTTGTCTCAGCAGCCGGAGTTTCCTACAGAACTAGGGACACCAAAGCCATACTTCCATGGGATGATCAATACGTCCCTAACGGGAGATATCTCAGGCCACCGCTAGCCACTACCAGCCAGTCAACAGAACATGCTGCAGACACTCCACCTTCTACTAGTCAGCTGTTGCATCAGATACTAAAGAGGTTGGACCGGCAAGACCAAAAAGTGAAGCTACGAGAGCACCGTAACCACCGCCATTTCAAATACCTCAAGGAGCTACTCACAGGCAACCACAGACCTGACGAGGACCCAGGCACTCTGGACTCCACTTCCTTTACCAGCACAGGGAGCCATGACGGTCCTGACTGTGTAGATACTGCCACCAGCCCACCCTTGTTCCTGACAGATGGCACCGAGGACAGTGCAAAGTCTTAAGTGTGGGGAGGTCGGTCAGTACCTGACTTCCGGAGGTAATTCTTTCCCCCTAACACCAATTTATTCTTCTTTAGAATAGGATAGATTTCATATTAGTAGGTTAACTGCATGCATGTTCTACCTGATTGAAAAGATAATAAGTTTCTTTTAAGACCATATATATTTCTTTTTTTGAAAATTTCACTAATTTAAATCAAAATATTTATGTTAAATTTGTTTGAAATTGAAATTAGAACAGGATTTTTGAGCTAAAAGAACACACAACCCGTGAGACTTTGAGCCTAAATACATGGTTACACTATTTAACCATAAACATATTTATTTCTCGTGTGTTTGCTTCTCTATGACTGTAATCTAAATTTTGCTTATCCTATATGTCCAATGTTAATGTGTTATGTGCATGCATATGATTGAGGCCATTGTTTGTTTAGCTCACGTATCCCAAATAAGCCAACCCTTTTAATTACCTTTGTTAACCACTTTGAGCCGTTTTAATCCCATTTGTTCTATATTTTACCACATTAATAGCCTTAAGCAAAAAAACAATGGAAAATCCCAATTGAATCTTTGGTTAGCTTAAGATAGAATTTGTGTGTTAACTGAGTATGGGAAAATTATGGGAATAAAGGGTAATAGGGAAATATGTCATGATAAAATAAAGGGAATTTGGGTACCTATTCATGTGAAACCATAAAAGAAAAATTACAAATCTATGTGCATTGATAAGTTAATATATATATATATATATATATATATATATATATAAATTTTTCCTTTATTTTAGTGAATAAGGGGACAAAAATCACCCCAATAATAAGTCAGAGTTTGATAATCAATGCACATGTGATAAAATTAAAATAAAGGTTGATGCATGAGTATGGAATGTGAAAAGAAGATTTTGGGTAGCTAAGATGAATGTTGAAATTATATAGAATATATGTATGTTAGGTGAGAGCTTAGGTTAATTAAAGATTCAATGTATAAGCTCACTTAGCCATATGTGTACCCTCACCTTACCTTAGCCCCATTACAACCATAAAAAGACCTCATGATGTTTGCATTGGCATTTTAAAATTGTTGATTAGTTAGGTGAAAAACAAAATTTTTGAAAGCATGATTAGAAAAGGATAGAGTGATTACCCCATATACTAGAGATGATTAGAGTGCACACACACCAACAGTAAGGGTTCAAGGCTCGGTCCTGTATTCCCTGCTTTCACTAGCTATCTTCTTACAAATTTACCTGCTTTTACTATATGATTTCAATTAGTGAAATCTGCCCCATGTTTTGTCTTAGAGAACTTATCTAATTTTAATCATATAGACAAAATCATATAGCTGCATTCATATGTATATAGGTTGCATTGCATTGCATGAGTCTTACATGTACCTATTCATTCATATTTATCTCCTTCAATTTAGCATGAGGACATGCTAATGTTTAAGTGTGGGGAGGTTGATAAACTGCTATTTTATGATTCATATTGTATTTAATTGTGTGGTTTTATCAAGTCTTTGCCCACTTATTCATATGATTTGCATGTATTTACAATTCCTTCCTAAAAATATTCTATGATTGGAAACTTGCTTCCTAGAGACCTTTTAGTTGTATATTTTTATTTTCCTTCATACCATTCGATGCCGTGATCTGTGTGTTAAGTGTTTTAGGCTTCATAGGGCAGGAATGGCGTAAGGAATAAAGAGGAAGCGTGCAAAAGTGGAAGGAACACAAGGAATTGAGGAGATGACCAGCGAGAAGTCACGCGGTCGCATGGCTCACGCGACCGCGCGAAATAGAAGAAATCACAGTGATGCGCTCGCGTGCCTGACGCGATCGCGTGGATTGAAAGCTGCACGAACGATGCGAATGCGTGGACGACGTGCACGCGTGGTACGACAAACGCTGAGCGACGCGAACGCGTGGACGACGCGGCCGCGTGACGTGCACGATCTGCAAAATTACAGAAGTCACTGGCATAGTTTCTGGGCCGCATTTCAACCCAGTTTTCGGCCCAGAAACACAGATTAGAGCCAGGGAACATGCAGAGACAAAGACAACAATTGATTCCGCATAATTTCAAGCTTTTAGATCTGATTTTACTCCTCCCCCAGGTTTTCTCTCTTGAACATTCATAAATTAGGATTTCAAGGTTTTGGCTTTAGCTTTTGAGAAGAGTCTACCTCTGGTACTGGTCATCATAGTTTGTTATTTACTTTTCATTTACTCTTCCATATTCTTAATTTTTCCAGAGTTGACATTGGATTATTTTCAAAGTTTATTAATGCAAAACTATTTTTACTTTTAATTAATCTCTTTCATTATTATTTATTATGTCTTCTCTTATTTCCCCCATTGATTTTGTGAAATCTATAATTATGATGATGGAGTAGTTCCCCAACTTGATTGGGAGTTGATTAAAAGGAGAACCTTGAGTTAGAATACTCAAAAGTTCAATTGTAATTGGTTCATTGTTGGTTGGCTTGTTAGTCACTAACGCTAATCCTTTCCAAGGGAGAGGATTAGGACTTGTGAATAGAAGTTGACTTTTAATTTGACTTTCCTTCATTCGTTGAGGGTTAACTAAATGTAAACAATGACTAATTATTAATTGCTCTTGATAAAATTCTAACAAGGATAGAACTTCCAATTAATCTTCTCCCTGTCAAGATTTTATTTAAATTATATAAATTCTCTAATTTAATTTTTTGTTCATCAAACTCAAAACCCATTTTGAAAACCTCTGATTGATAAAATAGCACATCTTCCTGCAACTCATTGGGAGACGACCTGGGACTCATACTCCCAGTATTTTATTTCTAAAATTTGTGACAACCTTTTTTCTAAATTGATAAGTGGATTTTCGCCGGTTAAGAACTTTACTCGCAACGCCATTTCTCTAATTAATTCTTAAGCTACCAATTCTCGCTCACGTCAGTGAGTTCACGAATTAAGGGGTTAGAGATTGGAAACCCTAACTTTGGCATGCGTAGAATCAGCCGAGAGGACAACCTACAAGATACTCTGATGATAAAGTTAGTTGAGTGTTTGAGTAATATATTCGGATAAGAGTTTACCTGTTGAGTGCCCGCTCCTTTTAATAATTCTGAATATAAAGTTAGTTGAGTGTTTGAGTAATAATTCCTTTTGTTATTTTGTTGGAGGTTCTTTTCTTATTCTGCATTTTGTTGCTTTGTGTATTTTCTCTTTATGACTCCTCATGCTTATGACTCCTGGTGCCATTTGTTTTGAATGTTTTGAGTTTTCTATGTATTTTCTTTGCATTTGTTACCTTTGATTTGGCTTAACGTAGTAAGGGCACCACTATTTTTAGTTTTCCTAATTTGATATAGATGGCTTCTGTCTTGCCCCTTTGTTTTGTACATTCTTTTGCTCTTACTAGAACTGTGATGAACTTTTGCATTCTCCTAAGTGAGCTTTTAGAATTTAGAATTATTCGACCCTTGATGACATAGTGGTGGTACCCCCTATAGGTTGTGATAGCGAGAAAAAAGGTTATCGTGAGCCGTGAGGGCGGTGGTGCTTCTAATCAGCCGAGACCCCGTGAAGAGCTCGATAACCTGAGGGAGGTGGGGTTATATTTGACTCTGATTTGGATAACTTGTACGTTTTCTCAGTTCCCAGATTTGGGCATCGGTTGTGCCATATCAACGAGCACGCTGGTACTGTCCCGGAATGGTTGTGGATGTACAAGACTTTATTCTCCCGAATTTGGGTTCGACTGCCTTTTTTCCAACTTCCAAGTGAGCGTGTTAATTCACTCTGCTCCCTCACAACTTCACCCAAATAGTTGGGCCATTATTCGCTATTTTGAGCTTTTGTTCTCGTTTTTGGACATTGAACCATCACTTAGTGTTTTTTTTTTTACTTCTTCACCTTGACAATTCCTTTCCAGTCATAGGGCCATGGATTCATCTCCTTTCAAGGTGTCCCAAATAGAAAAATATTTAATTTGTTTGAAGAGTCCTATCATGGGTTTAAAGAAAAATTCTTTAAGATTGAGGGGGTCGAGGGTACAACTCCCTTTTTCTTGACTTCAGAAGGTGTGAAGAAATTTAACTTGTATTGGAATTACAGTGTCTCTTCCCCAAAAATCTGAGTTAACAGTGTTAATGGTTTTGAGCTTTTAAGCATTAATTTGTTGATGATGTTGTGGAATGAACACCCTCTTAGTTTGAGGGATATAATAACAAATGAACAGGCCGCTCGGAATGCTATCAGTAAGCTTTGCTTCTAGGTTTCTTATATATTCTTGTCGTCATCTACTCATGACTTATTTACCTTACAAATTTCTAATTTTCTTATTTCAGTTGATATGGCCGGGGGACTTGCCGCAATTGCCGAGATGAAAAAGAGATTGAAAACTTGATGACAAGTCATTTTATGCTAGTTTTACTAGCATTTTTCCTTGTTTTTATTAGGTTTATTACACTTTCTTGCATGATAAGTAAGTGATTGGAGTGCAATTTCATGTTTAACTTGACTCAATCAAACATTGTTGATTTTATGCAAAATCATAAGATTTATGCACAATTTAGTTGATTATTATGAACCTTATGACTTTGGTGAGACTTTGATTGCTTGTTTGGTTGATGGCAGGAGAAAATATGATAAAAAGAAAAAGGCATAGAAGCAAGGTGCAGACGAACACTGCGTTCATTTGATGAACGCCACGTTCACATGTGACACGTACGCGTACAAGACGCCTCTGCGTGGGTGAGCAATTTGGAAATCCATGCGTACACACACATGACACCCAGGCGTGGATTGAGGATCAGTATTCACCAACAACGAACGCTACGTTCATTTGGAGTGAACGCCTACGATACTTTCAGAATTTTAGTTTGAAGATGGGCATTGACGCGCACACGCGCATGACGCGCACGCGTCGATGTGACAAGGTGGTGATAGGCGCAGACGCGTATATGATGCTGGGGCGCAGAAGTGAAGTTTTATCATCCATGCGCACGCGCAAAGGATTCGTACGCGTGAAGAGCGTTCATGGCGCGAACGTAGCATTTAGTCAATGAACGCTACCAAAGGACACGCACGCATGCATGGTACGCGCGAGCATAAATGAGGCAGAAGACAGCATCGACGCGCACACATGTAGTACACGCACACGTCGATGGGAAAAATGCAAAGGACGCGCACGCACCAAGGACGTGCACGTGTCGGTGAAAGAACGCTATGTTCATTCTGAGAATGCTACATTCACCTGATGCTGCATCGAAGCAGCAATGTTAGACCCACTTCATCAGAAGGCCAAGAAGCCCACTCCAAGCACTTAAGGACTAAATTAGAAAGTGTATAAATAGGAGAAAATTTTATTTCATAGGAAAGCTTTGGAGATCGGATCTTATTTTTCATTTTCATTTTTAGCTTTCTTTTAGTTTTTTTTTCTTAAAGTTTTAGATCTGAATCTACTTTATTTTCTATTCTTCATCCTCTTCTGCAATTTGTTTTCTATTTTTGGGTACTAGAGCAATGATGAACTAAACCCCAATTTCATTAGGGGGAGGAGCTCTATTGTAATTCCAATGAATCAATGAAATTCTTCTTCCTCTCAATTCATCTTTGTAGCTATTGGGTATCTTCTATTTTGATTTAGAATTCATCACTTTGGAAGGAGGTTGAATTCAATTGAATGCTTGTGTGAGCCTCGGGAGGAGAATCACTTGCATTAGAATTGGAGCTCCATCCTTCACTACTCTCTTGATCAACACCATTCGAGAGGAATTGAGATCTCGAGAGTTAGTATGGCTTATGGATGAAAGATTTGCACTTAACCTCTTCTCAGGACAATTAGATCAAGGAATTGGCAAGATTGATTGTGATTTGAGAGATTGGATTGCCAAGGAATTAGGATCCAATCAATTTCAATCCGACATAGATTTACTAGATAATTGAGAAAGGAGTTGAGACCCAGTTGATGCATGAAGGATTATAGTATCTCAAATCCCTGATGAATAACTTTATTTGAATTTCTTTCACTTTAATTCCTCTGCACCTGCTGCAATTTTATACTGTTTAGTCCTGTTTTAATTTCCTAAACCGAAAATCCCTTTATTATTCCTGCAATTTAAGTTTTCCTACCATTTAATATCTATGCACTTTAAGATTCAGTTATTTACCTTCCTTGCAATTTAAGATTCAGCTCTTTTTAAATTCTTGCACTTTAAGCTTCAGTCAATTTAGCTTTCTGCCATTTACTTTTCTGTCAATTTACATTCTGCATTTAGAATTCTTGCAATCTACATTCTGTCAATCTAATTCATCAATATTAGCTTAACTAAATTCATCACCTAACTAAAGTTGCTTGATCTATCAATCCCTGTGGGATCGACCTCACTCTTGCGAGTTATTATTACTTGATGCGACTTAGTACACTTTCCGGTTAGATTGTGTGGAAATTAAATTTTTCCCCCATCAAGTTTTTGGCGCCGTTGCTGGGGATTGATTTAGATTGACAATGATTAAGTAAGGTGATAACCTAGATTAAGCATTTTTCTTTCGTTTTTACTAAGCATGCTAACTGTTTGAGACTATGTTCAAACTAACTTAACCTCACTCTAGCAATAGAGTTTTTTGTTTTAGTTTTTAGTTTGTTTGTGTTGTATGCCAGGAGGAAGAAGAGGTGTGATGAGCGGATAATTTATACGCTTTTTGGCATTGTTTTTAAGTAGTTTTTAGTAGGATCTAGCTACTTTTAGGGATGTTTTCATTAGTTTTTATGCTAAATTCACATTTTCTGGACTTTACTATGAGTTTTAGTGTTTTTCTATGATTTCAGGTATTTTTTGGCAGAAATTGAGGGACCTGAGCAAAACTCTGATAAGAAGACTGACAAAGCACTGCTGATGTTGTTGGATTCTGACCTTCCTGTACTCAAAATGGCTTTTCTAGAGCTACAGAACTCCAAATGGCGCGCTCTTAACGGCGTTGGAAAGTAGACATCCAGAGCTTTCCATCAATAGATAATAGTTCATACTTTATTCGAGATTTGACGATGTAAACTGGCGCTCAACACCAGTTCCATGCTGCATTCTGGAGTCAAACGCCAGAAACACGTCACGAACCAGAGTTGAACGCCAAAAACACGTTACAACTTGGCGTTCAACTCCAAAAGAAGCCTCTGCACGTGTAAAGCTCAAGCTCAGCCCAAGCACACACCAAGTGCGCCCCGGAAGTGGATTTCTGCATCAATTACTTACTTCTGTAAACCCTAGTAGCTAGTCTAGTATAAATAGGACATTTTACTATTGTATTAGACATCTTTGGTCTCGGTTTTATTCCATTATTCATCTTAGGAGACTATTGATCATTCAGGGGGGCTGGCCATTCGGCCATGCCTGGACCTTCATCACTTATGTATTTTCAACGGTGGAGTTTCTACACACCATAGATTAAGGGTGTGGAGCTCTGCTGTACCTCAAGTTTTAACGAAATTACTACTATTTTCTATTCAATTCAGTTTATTCTGGTTCTAAGATATTCGTTGCACTTCACCATGACGAATGTGATGATCCGTGACATTCATCATCATTCTCACCTATGAACGCGTGACTGACAACCACTTCCGTTCTACCATAGACCGAACGCATATCTCTTGGATTCCTTAATCAGAATCTTCATGGTATAAGCTAGAATTGATGGCGGCATTCATGAGAATCTGGAAAGTCTAAACCTTGTCTGTGGTATTCCGAGTAGGATTCAAAGATTGAATGACTGTGACGAGCTTCAAACTCACGATTGTTGGGCGTGATGACAAACGCAAAAGAATTAAGGGATTCTATTCCGACATGATCGAGAACCGACAGATGATTAGCCGTGCTATGACAGAGCATTTGGACCATTTTCACTTAGAGGATGGGATGTAGCCATTGACAACGGTGATGCTCTACATACATCTTGCCATGGAAATGAGTAAGAAGGATTGGATGAAGGTAGTAGGAAAGCAGAGATTTAGAAAGAGCACAGCATCTTCATACGCCTATCTGAAATTCTCACCAATGATCTACATAAGTATTTCTATCTTTATTTTTTGTTTATTTATTATTATTATTCGAAAACTCCATAACCAATTATTATCCGCCTAACTGAGATCTACAAGATGACCATAGCTTGCTTCATACCAACAATCTCCGTGGGATCGACCCGTACTCACGTAAGGTTTATTACTTGGATGACCCAGTGCACTTGCTGGTTAGTTGTGCGAGGTTGTGAAGAAAGTGCTGAGTTATAAATGCGCATACCAAGTTGAATGTGTAACACCCTACCATACAGAGTCTTATGCTTAAGTCATAATTCAGAGAGGGCAAGGTATTACGACCTCTAAAATAAAAATTTAGTACATATAGTAGTATGAATGATTGATTATAACTAGGAGCCTTTGTAGAAAAAGGGGTAAACAAAAACCATCGCAACTCTAAAGCACAACACTCCGATCGACAACGTAACGAATAAGGATAAACCAACGCGAGATTATATATATACAAAGGAGTGTCAAAAACAGGAATATCAAGACTCAAGATCCGGCTGCGAAGATAACCGGTCCGAGCATAGCAATATATACATATGATAAAATAAGGAAAACCCCAAAGGAAACCCAAAGGGACACAAATACATAAAACCTATTCTCCAAAATCTCCCATAAGAGGAGTCATCACAGTTTGTATTATTTAATGGAGATAAAAGTATCTAAACAAAACATATAAACCAAAACATAGCCCCGAGAACAAAGGATCTTCGCAAATCTAGAAGTCTCCAGCATGCCTCAACGGGAAACCACACGTCCTGCATCTGAAAACCACATAATCCGCATGGGTGAGAACCAGAGGTCCCCAGCATGGTAACAGCTTCCACATATATAATACATAATAATGGAGGAAAGCCGAAGGCAATCCTAGAACTTCCTCCAAATAATATCAAAGCTTATAAACAAACTAAACCATAAAGGGCATCTGACTAAAGATTCTTCAGTCTAACTAATACTTCCCTTTCCAATTCCTTCAGACCTCCCAACCACCAGCAGGAGTATAAAGTAGCAAACACAGTTATATCAAGCAAGAAATATACAATTAGGAACAAGTAAGGCATTTAGACAATTAGCAAGTAATATGCAGTCAAATAGGCAATCTCAAACAATTCACATAATATGCATATGATGAATGCCTGTCCCTAGTGGCTGATGATATCATCTGTCGGTTATAGAGCCAACCCGACAAGTCCTGGTAGCTAACCATTGGACTGTCCCTCTGTCACGCATCCCCACCTCGAGTTATACTCATCATAAACTTGATCATAATCATGATCTATTTCCATCACCTTCACTGGTGAATACATACGGGGGCGAGCTCATCCGGGTCTTTCACAGTGCCCGGCCACACTTATGACATAGGGTCAAAAGAGTATCAAGTCTCAACCTGGAGCACGTGGTGGCTAGCCACTGCTACTACCCTGGGAAACTCGTATCTCCGATAGTGGAAGTGCAAATCACAATTATCAATAATTCAGCATAAACATGCATGAATTCTCATCCATGGATCAACATCCATATCAGCCATTCTGGCTCACGGTTAAATCCATAACCAGCCAATATTCATAGCATACACAGCTATTCCGGCTCACGGTTCAATCCAGAACCAGCCAATATATAAACAATTACGGCCCTTCGGCCAATGGCATAACCAGCACTTCCACCACCATCCTCCGCATCTCACATAATCATGCTTGATCCTCAATGATCATTCATTTTTCCCTTGCTTCACTCGCAAGTTACCTCATTCCCTAGCCCCTTTTTAATAGCTAGGCATGTCATATTGATTTAAGATATGAATGGTGAGATCGGAGGCTTAGAAGTATGAAATTTGGCTTTTAAAACTCAAAAATCAACTTTGGGATGAAAACAGGTCCACGCGTACGCGCACTCCACGCGCACGCGTGAATAGCCTCAAAACTTCATCAACGCGCAAGCATCATGCACGCTAACGCGTGGATTAAACATTTGCCAAGTGCACGCACGCGCAAGGGGTCATTCTGCTAAAAATTTTCTAAGTTAAAAGCTGCAGAATTCACCAATTTAAACCCCAATCTTCCAACGGACATAACTTTCTCATTTTAAATCGTTTTTCACCCGTTCTTCGAACGGCATGGACATCCCGGATCCAATTTCATTTCTAAATAGATTTGGCACAAAACAGAGATCCGTATTCCAAGTTATGTCCCACCAAAGTATGCCCAAAAACCATGTTTTTCATAAAAACCACAAAGTGCCATTTTCAAAACAAGCCATTTCCAACTCTTTTCTAAATCAATCAAAACATGTCATTTTCATCCCTTTTTCTTGAAATCAATCAAAATATATCAAATTCAACATCAAGCCTCCTCAACTCACACATTGACACTTCACCACAATTTATCAAAATCACTATCTCATCATTTTAACCCACTTCACCCAAGTGGCTCAAACTCAAACATATTGACATATCATATACTCTTTCTCATGCCAATTATCAACAACACCAATTCCACTAAATCATCATTGTACACAATCAATTTCATACTCACCATCAACATGGTTCAACCCACAATTCAACCATAACCAATCATCAAGCATATATCACAACATGCATATTTCTCATACATCATACCACCAAGGCATCATTAATCATCATCACATATATGACCACATCATATATATCAATAATTCAACAACATCAACAATTCAATGCCTATCTTAGGGCCTCTAGCCTAAGTATTTCCTACCACATTACATATTAGATACAGGAAACCGAAACCATACCTTAGCCGATTTCCCAAGCTCAACCGGAGCACTTCCAAACCACTTATCCACAAGCTCTCAAGGCCTCAATACCTCCAAGAACAGATTTTTCACCACCAAATCCCTTTTTCAATCTTTTCAAAATCACCAATCAAGCTCCAATATCCACACATACACAACCTAAGCCACAATCATCATACCCATACACAACATCTCAAAACCCAAACATCATAAAATCACAAATCACACTAGGGTTGAGAATCTTACCACACCCAAGGTCCAAGGAGACAAGATTAACCTTCTCCTTCAAGAGAGTTGGGTCCTATAACATCAAAGAACCCAAAATCTCAACATTTCACCCATGAAACTCGAAAATAAAGGCTGGAATTTCGAACAGAAACTTGTGGCTTACCTTAAGATTGAGTGTATGGGTTTTGTAGAGCTCTCCGCGGTGAACGCGTGGCCGCAAACAGAGCGGCAATCGGAGCTCTAGATCAAAAGTTATGGTGGTTTGAAGATTAAGCAAAGGAGAGAACTTGAGAGAGTGTTCTTCTCCCCCTCACTCTATTTCAGCTTGTGTGGGTAACAAATGAGGAGAGAGAGTGCTGAAAACTAGGGTTTTGGTTAAGTTATGTTGGGCCAAGGGCCCACTTTAGGTCCAATTGGCCCGGTTTGGCCCGTTCGGTCCAATCTTGGTCCGAATTCTATAAAATTGGTACCGAAATTCTCGTCTCAATCTCCTCTATCACATTTAGCCATAAAAATCACATTTTAGGCTTTCTAGAATAAATTCTCATTTATGGGTTAATTAACCGTTAATTAATCGGGTTTTACATTCTACCCACCTAATTGGGAATTTTGCCCACAAAATTCAAATGCAATTACCTGAGAATAAATGCGGATAATCCGTTCGCATCTCCGACTCAAGTTCCCAAGTGTGTTCCTCAACACCGCCTCGACTCCATGCCACTTTGACCAATGAAACCTCTTTTCCACGCAACCATTTGATACTAGTATCATCGATTCTGACCGGAGCCACTAGAAGCGTCAAATCTTCCCTCAACTGAACCGACTCAGGTTCCAACACATGGCTAGCATCAGGAGTGTACTTCCGAAGCTGCGACACGTGAAACACATCGTGCAGATTCGAAAGATGAGGTGGTAGAGCCATCCGATACGCCACCGATCCAATCCTCTCCAGGATTTGAAATGGACCAATGTATCGAGGATTCAACTTCTTTGCCTTAATCGCCCTACCTACTCCCGTGGTCGGAGTAACCTTAAGGAAAACATGATCTCCTTCCTCGAATTCTAAGGGCTTTCGCCTCTGATCGGCGTAACTCTTTTGACGACTCTGCGCCGTAAGCATCCTATCACGGATTTTCTTGACTTGTTCAGTAGTCTCAGCTATCATTTCCGGCCCTAACAAGCTTTTCTCTCCAGCTTCATACCAACATAGCGGAGATTGACATTTCCTCCCATACAAGGCCTCATACGGAGCCATTCCGATGCTCGCATGATAACTATTATTGTATGCAAACTCCACTAATGGCATATACCGATCCCAACTCGCCGGTTGGTCCAAAACACAAGCTCTCAACATATCCTCTAATGTTTGGATTGTCCTCTCAGATTGACCATCTGTTTGAGGATGGTAAGCCGTGCTCAAGCTTAATTGGGTTCCAAAAACTTTCTGAAATGCACCCCAAAACCTTGAAGTGAAACGAGGATCTCTATCAGAGATTATAGTAGCAGGTACACCATGAAGTCTCACAATCTCCTTTATGTATAACCGTGCTAGCTCCTCAAGGGTGTAAGTCATCCGAATGGGCAAAAAGTGAGCTGACTTCGTTAGTCGGTCCACAATCACCCAACTAGCATCAAAACCAGCCCTAGTCCTTGGCAATCCCGACACAAAGTCCATTGCAATACTTTCCCACTTCCATTGTGGAATCTCTAAAGGTTGCAACATCCCGGAAGGTCTTTGATGTTCAATCTTTACCTTTTGACAAGTTAAGCACTTTGATACATATTCCGCCACATCATTCTTCATACCCGGCCACCAGAACATTGCCTTTAAATCATGGTACATCTTAGTACTTCCCGGGTGAATGGAGAATCCGCTTTTGTGTGCCTCCTTTAAAATATCTTGCCTCAAAGTGCCCACATCCGGCACAATGATCCTACCCTTGAATCTCCATAACCCATCTTTTTCTTCCGACACTCTCCATTGTTTTCCTTGCTCAATAGCCGGTAACACCATCCATAACGCTTCATCATTTTGATGAGCCTTTAGGAGTTCGGACTTAAAGTCACTTGAGATTTCTAATCGGCTCAAACACAAAGTTCCGGATACTTCTCGAGCACCAATTTTCAGACTCTCAAATCCCTTGAGCAACTTCTCCTCTTGAAGCATCATCCAAGCCACATATAACGACTTCCGACTTAACGCATCCGCCACTACGTTCGCCTTTCCCGGATGGTAATGCAACTCAAAGTCGTAGTCCTTCAACAATTCCATCCACCTTCTCTGCCTCATATTAAGCTCTTTCTGATCAAAGAGATACTTCAAGCTCTTATGATCAGAGAAAACTTGGAACTTAACCCCATAGAGATAATGCCTCCACACCTTCAAGGCAAACACAACTGCAGCGAGTTCCAAATCATGCGTAGGATAACTAACTTCATGAGGTCTCAACTGTCGTGAGGCATACGCCACCACATTATAATGCTGCATCAGCATGCACCCTAGACCCTTCAATGAGGCATCACAATACACCTCAAATGGCTCATTCGGCTCAGGTAACACTAACACAGGTGCAGTGGTCAACTTTTTCTTCAATGTCTGAAAGCTCTCCTCGCACTCAGGAGTCCAAACAAACGGAGTGTCTTTGCGGGTTAACTTTGTCATTGGCAAAGCTATCTGTGAAAAGCCCTTGATAAACCTTCGGTAATAGCCAGCTAAACCCAGAAAACTCCTTATCTCTGTTACGGTGGTTGGTTGCTTCCAATCCATCACAGCCTCCGCCTTAGTTGGATCTACGGCTATTCCCTTCTTACTCACCACATGGCCCAAAAACTTCACCTCACTCTTCCAAAACTCACACTTCGATAGTTTTGCATAGAGTTTCTTCTCCTTTAGAATCTGCAATACGGTCCTCAAGTGTTCCGCATGCTCTTCTTCAGTCTTGGAATAAATCAGTATGTCATCAATGAAGACAACAACGAATTTATCCAAAAACGGACGGAAAACTCTATTCATGTAATCCATAAATACCGCAGGAGCGTTCGTCAATCCAAAAGACATTCGTAATGACCATAACGAGTCCTGAAAGCGGTCTTAGGGATATCCTCATCCCTCACTCTTATCTGGTAATAACCGGATCGCAAATCGATCTTGGAGAAAACTCCAGCTCCTTGTAACTGATCCATGAGATCATCAATTCTCGGCAATGGGTACTTATTCTTTATTGTAACCTTGTTCAGCTGCCTGTAATCCACACAAAGCCGCATACTCCCATCCTTCTTCTTTACCAATAATACTGGAGCACCCCACGGAGAGACACTTGGTCGTATAAAATTCTTTCCCAACAAATCCTCTAACTGAGACTTTAGCTCGTTCATCTCTAACGGTGACATCCTATAAGGAGCACTTGAGATTGGTCCCGCCCCGGGCACCAATTCAATAGCAAATTCAACCTCTCGGTTAGGTGGAAACTCATCAATATCATCAGGAAACACTTCTGGAAACTCACACACAACCGGAATCTGCTCCAACCTTTGATCATCACCCGAAACACCCGCGGCTAACAACATGATACCCTGACATTCGGTCCCGGAACAGTTCACCATCATCGAATTCAAGTAATAATTATTCACCACGACCGGCCCTTCGGTATCTTCCGGCATAAAGTACACCGACTTTGTAGAACAATCTAGCAGAACATGGTTCTTAGATAACCAGTCCAATCCCAAGATAAGATCAAGACCAATCATCGGTAAGCAGACTAAATTATGAACAAAATCACGCTGCTTGAACCTAAAGGAAACTTCCGAGCATCCTAGCCTAGTTACCATGGCTTCGTGGGTAGCATTGTACACTCTTAGATCATAACCTAAAGTTACAATCTTCAATCCTAACTCATGGGCTTTCTCAAATGCAATGAATGAATGCGATGCTCCCGAATCAAATAAAGCATTTAAAGTTTGTCCAGCCATTTCACAGTTACCTCGAATAAGTGTCTCGGATCCCTCAGCTCCTACAGCTGAAGTGGTGAACACCCGACCAGTCTGTTGTGCTTTCCCAGCACCTTGTTTCTGCTTCTCAGGACAATTTGCGGCTTTATGCCCTGCCTTTCCACAAGTGTAGCACAAACCCCATCCGGCCTTGCATGGTATTCCCGGATGGTGACTTCCACACCTAGTACAAGCTTGATCATTCTGAGGCTGCTTCCCATACCTTTTTCCTTGGGGGTTGTTGTTATTGTTGGGCCTCCTAAAAGAGCTTCCCCTCTTGAAAGACGGACCTCTAGGTGCAAAGCTCTTCCCTCGGTTCTGTGGGAATGATCCCCTTTGACTCCCTTTCTCAGCGGTTGCCCTCTTCACACACTCTTCAGCAACCCTACACTTGTTTACCAACTCGGAGAAAGTCCTAATCTCCATTGGTCCCACTGAACTGAAAATATCACTCCGGAGTCCTCCTTCATACTTAACACACTTCCATTCCTCATATTCCACCGGAGTCCCTTGGCACATACGAGAGAACCTGAACAGCTCCTCAAACTTGTCAGTATACTCTGATATGGACATAGTACCCTGCTTCAGCTGTAACAATTCAAGCTCCTTGGCCGTCCTAGCAGAAGTCGGAAAGTACTTCTTATAGAACTCTTCTTGGAAGACATTCCAGGTGATATAATCATCACCCTGCTGCAGAAGACGTCGGATACCTTGCCACCAATGCGACGCTTCACCTATGAGCATATAGGTAGCAAACTCAACACGCTGTCCTTCAGGTACCACTTGTGCTTGCAGTGCTCGCTCTATAGCCTGAAACCATGTATCAGCCTCAGTCGGACTAGTAGTTCCCTTGAACTTAGGCGGATTAACCTTCAAAAAGTTTGCCAGTGTCATCGGGCCCTAAACTCCACCTCCATCATTACCATGGTTGTTCATCTGTTGACCAAGAGCCTCAGCAGTGGCTTGCATAGCAGCAGCCATATTCTCCAACGCAGTCATAAAGTTCACCGGGTCATTAGGGTTATTCTCCGGTGCACGAGCATTCGTACGACCTCTCGCACTACCTCTACCGCGTCCACGAGGCGCCATCTGGTACCTATACACACCAAACAATTGATATTAAGTTGATCAGTCTCAATATCGGAAGTCTAGTGCTTCAAAGTCCCAAATGCATGCTCATGAACGTTTATGCCAATTATATCAAGCAGATATACTAATAGCACATAACACACACACAGAGAATGCACAGAAGCATAATCAGTCCATCCCTCAGGCTCTACAGGAACGAACTGCTCTGATACCATAATGTAACACCCTACCATACAGAGTCTTATGCTTAAGTCATAATTCAGAGATGGCAAGGTATTACGACCTCTAAAATAAAAATTTAGTACATATAGTAGTATGAATGATTGATTATAACTAGGAGCCTTTGTAGAAAAAGGGGTAAACAAAAACCATCGCAACTCTAAAGCACAACACTCCGATCGACAACGTAACGAATAAGGATAAACCAACGCGAGATTCTATATATACAAAGGAGTGTCAAAAACAGGAATATCAAGACTCAAGATCCGGCTGCGAAGATAACCGGTCCGAGCATAGCAATATATACATATGATAAAATAAGGAAAACCCCAAAGGAAACCCAAAGGGACACAAATACATAAAACCTATTCTCCAAAATCTCCCATAAGAGGAGTCATCACAGTTTGTATTATTTAATGGAGATAAAAGTATCTAAACAAAACATATAAACCAAAACATAGCCCCGAGAACAAAGGATCTTCGCAAATCTAGAAGTCTCCAGCATGCCTCAACGGGAAACCACACGTCCTGCATCTGAAAACCACATAATTTGCATGGGTGAGAACCAGAGGTCCCCAGCATGGTAACAGCTTCCACATATATAATACATAATAATGGAGGAAAGCCGAAGGCAATCCTAGAACTTCCTCCAAATAATATCAAAGCTTATAAACAAACTAAACCATAAAGGGCATCTGACTAAAGATTCTTCAGTCTAACTAATACTTCCCTTTCCAATTCCTTCAGACCTCCCAACCACCAGCAGGAGTATAAAGTAGCAAACACAGTTATATCAAGCAAGAAATATACAATTAGGAACAAGTAAGGCATTTAGACAATTAGCAAGTAATATGCAGTCAAATAGGCAATCTCAAACAATTCACATAATATGCATATGATGAATGCCTGTCCTTAGTGGCTGATGATATCATCTGTCGGTTATAGAGCCAACCCGACAAGTCCTGGTAGCTAACCATTGGACTGTCCCTCTATCACGCATCCCCACCTCGAGTTATACTCATCATAAACTTGATCATAATCATGATCTATTTCCATCACCTTCACTGGTGAATACATACGGGGGCGAGCTCATCCGGGTCTTTCACAGTGCCCGGCCACACTTATGACATAAGGTCAAAAGAGTATCAAGTCTCAACCTGGAGCACGTGGTGGCTAGCCACTGCTACTACCCAGGGAAACTCGTATCTACGATAGTGGAAGTGCAAATCACAATTATCAATAATTCAGCATAAACATGCATGAATTCTCATCCATGGATCAACATCCATATCAGCCATTCCGGCTCACGGTTAAATCCATAACCAGCCAATATACACAGCTATTCCGGCTCACGGTTCAATCCAGAACCAGCCAATATATAAACAATTACGGCACTTCGGCCAATGGCATAACCAGCACTTCCACCACCATCCACCGCATCTCACATAATCATGCTTGATCCTCAATGATCATCCATTTTTCCCTTGCTTCACTCGCAAGTTACCTCATTCCCTAGCCCCTTTTTAATAGCTAGGCATGTCATATTGATTTAAGATATGAGTGGTGAGATCGGAGGCTTAGAAGTATGAAATTTGGCTTTTAAAACTCAAAAATCAACTTTGGGATGAAAACAGGTCCACGCGTACGCGCACTCCACGCGCACGCGTGAATGGCCTCAAAACTTCATCGACGCGCAAGCGTCATGCACGCTAACGCGTGGATTAAACATTTGCCAATCGACGCGTACGCGTCAACCACGCGTACGCGTGGGCGTCCTCGTGCCCCAGGCACAACACTGGCACAGTTCTGGCATAACTCTCTGGAAATTGGCTGGGCATTGGGTGCAGCACAATCGGCGCGCCCGCGCACATCACGCGCACGCGTGGATGGCATTTTCGGGAAGAACGGCGCGCACGCGCCAAGTGCGCGCACGCGCAAGGGGTCATTCTGCTAAAAATTTTCTAAGTTAAAAGCTGCAGAATTCACCAATTTAAACCCCAATCTTCCAACGGACATAACTTTCTCATTTTACATCGTTTTTCACCCGTTCTTCGAACGACATGGACATCCCGGATCCAATTTCATTTCTAAATAGATTTGGCACAAAACAGAGATCCGTATTCCAAGTTATGTCCCACCAAAGTATGCCCAAAAACCATGTTTTTCATAAAAACCACAAAGTGCCATTTTCAAAACAAGCCGTTTCCAACTCTTTTCTAAATCAATCAAAACATGTCATTTTCATCCCTTTTTCTTGAAATCAATCAAAATATATCAAATTCAACATCAAGCCTCCTCAACTCACACATTGACACTTCACTACAATTTATCAAAATCACTATCTCATCATTTTAACCCACTTCACCCAAGTGGCTCAAACTCAAACATATTGACATATCATATACTCTTTCTCATGCCAATTATCAACAACACCAATTCCACTAAATCATCATTGTACACAATCAATTTCATACTCACCATCAACATGGTTCAACCCACAATTCAACCATAACCAATCATCAAGCATATATCACAACATGCATATTTCTCATACATCATACCACCAAGGCATCATTAATCATCATCACATATATGACCACATCATATATATCAATAATTCAACAACATCAACAATTCAATGCCTATCTTAGGGCCTCTAGCCTAAGTATTTCCTACCACATTACATATTAGATACGGGAAACTGAAACCATACCTTAGCCGATTTCCCAAGCTCAACCGGAGCACTTCCAAACCACTTATCCACAAGCTCTCAAGGCCTCAATACCTCCAAGAACAGATTTTTCACCACCAAATCCCTTTTTCAATCTTTTCAAAATCACCAATCAAGCTCCAATATCCACACATACACAACCTAAGCCACAATCATCATACCCATACACAACATCTCAAAACCTAAACATCATAAAATCACAAATCACACTAGGGTTGAGAATCTTACCACACCCAAGGTCCAAGGAGACAAGATTAACCTTCTCCTTCAAGAGAGTTGGGTCCTATAACATCAAAGAACCCAAAATCTCAACATTTCACCCATGAAACTCGAAAATAAGGGCTGGAATTTCGAACAGAAACTTGTGGCTTACCTCAAGATTGAGTGTATGGGTTTTGTAGAGCTCTCCACGGTGAACGCGTGGCCACAAACGGAGCGGCAATCGGAGCTCTAGATCAAAAGTTATGGTGGTTTGAAGATTAAGCAAAGGAGAGAACTTGAGAGAGTGTTCTTCTCCCCCCTCACTCTATTTCAGCTTGTGTGGGTAACAAATGAGGAGAGAGAGTGCTGAAAACTAGGGTTTTGGTTATGTTATGTTGGGACAAGGGCCCACTTTAGGTCCAATTGGCCCGGTTTGGCCCGTTCGGTCCAATCTTGGTCCGAATTCTATAAAATTGGTACCGAAATTCTCGTCTCAATCTCCTCTATCACATTTAGCCATAAAAATCACATTTTAGGCTTTCTAGAACAAATTCTCATTTATGGGTTAATTAACCGTTAATTAACCGGGTTTTACAGAATGCCATTATTAGAGATCACAATTTCGTGCACCAAGTTTTTGGCGCTGTTGCCGGGGATTGTTCAAGTTTGGACAACTGACGGTTCATCTTGTTGCTCAGATTAGGTAATTTTCTTTTTATTTTCTTTTCAAAATTTTTTCAAAAAAATATTTTTCAAAATTTCTCATCTGTTTTCGAAAATTATTCTAAATTTTTAAGAATGAGTTCTAGAGTTTCATGTAACATGTTGAATCCTAGCTGACTGTAAAGCCATATCCAAATCCTTTTGGAATGAGACTTCAACTAATCACCTCAATGCATGTAATGCCATCCTAAAGCTGGATGGCTATTAAGCCATGTCCAACCCTTGGATTGGAGCTTTAGGCTACCATTGAAAGATTCCTGGAATTCTTAAAAATTTTGAATTTCTTATTTTCTTTTTCCTCTATATTTTTCGAAAATAATAAAAGAAAATACAAAAAAATTCATAAAATCATAAAAAGCAAAAATATTTTGTGATTCTTGTTTAAGTCTTGTGTCATGTTTTAAGTTTGGTGTCAATTGCATATTCATCTTGTTCTTGCATTTTTCGAAAATTCATGCATTCATAGTGTTCTTCATGATCTTCAAGTTGTTCTTGGTAAGTCTTCTTGTTTGATCTTTAAATTTTCTTGTTTTGTGTTGTATGATATTTTCATGTGCATTTTTGCATTCATAGTGTCTAAACATGAAAGATTTCTAAGTTTGGTGTCTTGCATATTTTCTTTGCATCAAAAAATTTTCAAAAATATGTTCTTGATGTTCATCATGATCTTCAAAGTGTTCTTGGTGTTCATCTTGACATTCATAGTGTTCTTGCATGCATCATGTGTTTTGATCCAAAATTTTCATGTTTTGGGTCATAATTGTGTTTTTCTCACTCATCATTAAAAATTTAAAAATAAAAAAATATCTTGTCCTTTTTTTTTCTCAAAATTTCAAAAATTTGAGTTGACTTAGTCAAAAAATTTTTAAAATTAGTTATTTCTTGTAAGTCAAGTCAAATTTTCAATTTTTTAAAACCTTATCTTTTCAAAACTTTTTCAAAAAATCAAATCTTTTTCATTTTTCTTACTATTTTTCGAAAATTTTAATTTAATTTTTCAAAATCTTTTTCTTATTTTATTTTACTTTATTGTTAAGAAATGTTTAATCTTTAAATTCTAGAATCATATCTTTTAGTTTCTTGTTAGTCAAGTAATTAATTTTAATTTTAAAAATTAAATCTTTTCCAACCATATCTTTTTTATCATATCTTTTTCAAAATTTTATCTTTTTCAAAAATTTGATTTCAAAATATCTTCTTATCTTCTTATCTTTTCAAATTTGATTTTCAAATCTTTTTCAACTAACTAATTGACTTTTTGTTTGTTTCTTATCTTTTTCAAAACCACCTAACTACTTTTCCCTCTCTAATTTTCGAAAATTTCTCCTTCCTTTTCAAATTTCTTTTAATTAATTAATTGTTTTAAATTTTAATTTTAATTTTATTTCACCTTTAATTTTCGAAAATCATTAACTCCTTTTCAAAAATTATTTTCGAAAAATTCTCTCTCTCATCTTATTCTATTTATTTATTCATTTACTAACACTTCTCTTCATCTCAAATCTCTGCTCCTATCCTCACCCTTGTCTTTGGATTATTCATTCTTTTTCACTCTTATTCCCTTTCTTCTTCTACTAACATAAAGGAATCTCTATACTGTGACATAGAGGATTCCTCTTCCTTTTCTGTTCTCTTCTTTCTCATATGAGCAGGAAAAAGGAAAAAGGAATTCTTGTTGAAGCTGATCCTGAACCTGAAAGGACTCTGAAGAGAAAACTAAGAGAAGCTAAATTACAACAATCCAGAGACAACCTTACTGAAATTTTCGAACAAGAAAAGAATATGGCAGCCGAACCTAACAACAATAATGCAAGGAGAATGCTTGGTGATTATACTACACCTACTTCCAAGTTTAATGGAAGAAGCATCTCAATTCCTGCCACTGGAGCAAACAATTTTGAGCTGAAACCTCAACTAGTTGCTCTAATGCAACAAAACTGCAAGTTTCATGGACTTCCATCAGAAGATCCCTACCAGTTTTTAACTAAGTTCTTGCAGATCTGTGAGACTGTTAAGACTAATGGAGTAGATCCTGAAGTCTACAGGCTCATGCTTTTCCCTTTTGCTGTAAAAGACAGAGCTAGAACATGGTTGGACTCACAACCTAAGGATAGCCTGGACTCTTGGGATATACTGGTCACGACCTTCTTGGTTAAATTCTTTCCTCTTCAAAAGCTGAGCAAGCTTAGAGTGGATGTTCAGACCTTCAAGCAAAAAGATGGTGAATCCCTCTATGAAGCTTGGGAAAGATACAAGTAGATGACCAAAAAGTGTCCTTCTGACATGTTTTCAGAATGGACCATGATAGATATATTCTATTATGGTCTGTCTGAGTTCTCTAAGATGTCACTGGATCATTCTGCAGGTGGATCCATTCACCTATAGAAAATGCCTGCAGAAGCTCAGGAACTTATTGAAATGGTTGCAAATAACCAATTCATGTACACTTCTGAGAAGGATTCCGTGAATAATGGAATGCCTCAGAGGAAGGGAGTTCTTAAAATTGATGCTCTGAATGCCATATTGGCTCAGAACAAAATGTTGACTCAGCAAGTCAACATAATTTCTCAAAGTCTGAATGGATGGCAAAATGCATCCAACAGTACTAAAGAGGCAACTTCTGAAGAAGAAGCTTATGATCCTGAAAACCCTGCAATGGCAGAGGTAAATTACATGGGTGAACCTTACGGAAACACCTATAATTCTTCGTGGAGAAATCATCCAAATTTCTCATGGAAGGATCAACAATAGCCTCAACAAGGCTTTAATAATGGTGGAAGAAATAGGTTTAGCAATGGCAAGCCTTTTCCATCATCTTCTCAGCAACAGACAGAGAATTTTGAGCAGAGCACCTCTAACTTAGCAAATATAGTCTCTGATCTGTCTAAGGCCACTTAAGCTTCACGAGTGAAATAAGGTCCTCCATTAGAAATTTGGAGGCACAAGTGGGCCAGCTAAGTAAGAAAGTCACTGAAACTCCTCCTAGTACTCTCCCAAGCAATACAGAAGAGAATCCAAAGAGAGAGTGCAAGGCCATTGATATAGTCAATATGGCCGAATACAAGGAGGAAGGGGAGGACATGAATCCAAATGAGAAAGACCTCATGGGATGTCTCCCAACCAAGAAGGAGTTCCCTATTGAGGACCCAAAGGAATCTGAGGCTCATATAGAGACCATAGAGATTCCATTAAACCTCTTTCTGCCATTCATGAGCTCTGAAGACTATTCTTCCTCTAAAAAGGATGAAGATGTAACTGGAGAGCAAGTTGCTCAATATCTAGGAGCTATCATGAAGCTGAATGCCAAGTTGTTTGGTAATAAGACTTGGGAAGGTGAACCTCCCTTGCTCATTGGTGAACTAGATACATGGGTTCAGCAAACTTTACCTCAAAAGAAACAAGATCCTGGTAAATTTTTAATACCCTGTACCATAGGCACCATGACCTTTGAAAAGGCTCTGTGTGACCTAGGGTCAGGCATGAATCTTATGCCACTCTCTGTAATGGAGAAGCTGGGGATCATTGAGGTACAACCTGCCATATTTTCATTACAAATGGCAGACAAGTCAGTAAGACAAGCTTATGGATTGGTAGAGGACGTGTTGGTAAAAGTTGAAGGCCTTTACATCCCTGCCGATTTCATAATCTTAGACACTAGGAAGGACGAGGATGAATGCATCATCCTTGGAAGACCCTTCCTAGCCACAGCAGAAGCTATGATAGATGTTAACAGAGGAGAATTAGTCTTTCAATTGAATGGGGACTACCTTGTGTTTAAGACCCAAGGGTGTTCTTCTGTAAACATGGAGAGGAAGCATGAAGAGCTTCTCTCAGTACAGAGTCAAACAAAGCCCCCACCATCAAACTCTAAGTTTGGTGTTGGGAGGCCACAGCTAAACACTAAGTTTGGTGTTGAATCCCTACATCCAAGCTCTAAGTTTGGTGTTGGGAGTCTACAACATTGACCTGATCACCTGTGTGGCTCCATGAGAGCCCACTGTCAAGCTATTGACATTAAAGAAGCGCTTATTAGGAGGCAACCCAATTTTTATTTATCTAATTTTATTTTTCTTTTTATTGTTCTTTTATGTTTCATTAGGTTCATGATCATGTGGAGTCACGAAAAAAAAATATACAAAAATTAAAAAACAGAATAAAAAACAGCAGAAGAAAAATCACACCCTGGAGGAAGGACTTACTGGCGTTTAAACGCCAGTAAGAAGCATCTAGCTGGCGTTCAACACCAGAACAGAGCATGGATCTGGCGTTGAATGCCAGAAACAAGCAACATCCTGGTGTTCAAACGCCAGGAATACACCCTAAGGAGAGCTGGCGCTGAACGCCAGAAACAAGCATGAAACTGGCGTTCAACGCCAGAAACATGCTACAGATGGGTGCTGAACGCCCAAAACAAGCATCAATCCGGCATTCAAACGCCAGAATTGCATGCAAGGCATTTCACACGCCTCATTGATGCAGGGATGTAAATCCTTGACACCTCAGGATCTGTGGACCCCACAGGATCCCCACCTACCTCAACTCACTTTCTCTCCTCTTCACACAATCCAATAACACTCTTTCCCAAAACCCTTCACCAATCACCTCAATCTCTCTTCCCCATCACCTTTGCACCACTCACATCCATCCACTCTTCCCCATAAACCCCACCTCCCTTCAAAATTCAAAATCTCTTTCGCACCTAAACCCACCCTAAATAGCCGAACCTACTCCCTCTCCCTCCACTATATAAACCCCTCAATTCTTCTTCATTTTCACACAACACAACCCTCTCTCCCTCTCCTCCATATTTTCTTTTTCTTCATCTATTCTTTCTTCTCTTGCTCGAGGGCGAGCAATATTCTAAGTTTGGTGTGGTAAAAGCATAGCTTTTTTGTTTTTCCATAACCACCTATGGCACCTAAGGCCGGAGAAACCTCTAGAAAAGGGAAAGGAAAGACAAAAGCTTCCACCTCCGAGTCATGGAAGATGGAGAGATGCATCTCTAAAGCCCATCAAGACCACTTCTATGATGTTGTGGCCAAGAAGAAGGTGATCCCTGAGGTCCCTTTCAAACTCAAGAAAAATGAGTATCCGGAGATCCGACATGAGATCCAAAGAAGAAGTTGGGAATTTTTGACCAACCCCATTCAACAAGTCGAAATCTTAATGGTTCAAGAGTTCTATGCCAATGCATAGATCACTAGGAACCATGATCAAAGTATGAACCCGAATCCAAAGAATTATCTTACAATGGTTCGGGGGAAATACTTAGATTTTAGTCCAAAAAATGTAAGGTTGGCGTTTAACTTGCCCATGATGCAAGGAGATGCACACCCCTACACAAGACAGGTTGGACCAAGTCCTTATGGACATATGTGTTGAAGGAGCTCAATGGAAAAGAGACTCCAAAGGCAAGCCGGTTTAATTAAGAAGACTGGACCTCAAGCCTGTGGCTAGAGGATGGTTGGAGTCATCCAACGCTCCATCATCCCCACTAGCAACCGATCCGAAGTTACTGTGGGTCAGGCCATCCTGATCCATAGCATCATGATTGGATAGGAAGTAGAAGTTCATGAAGTCATCTCCCTTGAATTCTACAAAATAGCCGAAAAGCCCTCTACCTTGGCAAGGCTAGCTTTTCCTCATCTTATTTTCCATCTATGCTACTCAGTTGGAGTTATCATAGAAGGAGACATCCTCATTGAAGAGGACAAGCCCATCACTAAGAAGAGGATGGAGCAAACAAGAGAGCCCACTTATGGATCCCAAGAGACGCATGAGGAAGCTCATCACCAAGGAATCCCGGAGATGCCTCAAGGGATGCACTTTCCTCCCAACAATTATTGGGAACAACTCAACACTTTTCTAGAAGACTTGAGTTACAATATGGATCAATTAAGGGTGGAACATCAAGAACACTCCATCATTCTCCATGAAATTAGAGAAGATCAAAGAGCAATGAGGGAGGAGCAACAAAGGCAAGGAAGAGACATAGAAGAGCTCAAGGACATCATTGATTCTTCAAGAAGAAAGTGCCACCATCACTAAGGTGGACTCATTCCTTGTTCTTATTTCTCTGTTTTTCGATTTTTAAGCTTTATGTTATCTTTGTTTGTGTCTTTATTACATGATCATTAGTATGTAGTAACCATGTCTTAAAGCTATGAATAATTCCATGAATCCTTCACCTTTCTTAAATGAAACATGTTTTTAATACAAAAAGAACAAGAAGTACATGAGTTTCGAATTTATCCTTGAATTTAGTTTAATTATATTGATGTGGTGATAATACTTTTTGTTTTCTGAATGAATGCTTGAACAGTGCATATTTTTTATCTTGTTGTTTATGAATGTTAAAATTATTGGCTCTTGAAAGAATGATGAACAAAGAAAAATGCTATTGATAATCTGAAAAATCATGAAATTGATTCTTGAAGCAAGAAAAAGTAGTGAAAAAGCAGAAGCTTGCGAAAAAAATAGAAAGAAAAAGAAAAAGCAAGCACAAAAAGCCAATAGCCCTTAAAACCAAAAGGCAAGGGTAAAAAGGATCCAAGGCTTTGAGCATCAATGGATAGGAGGGCCCAAGGAACTAAAATCCAGGCCTAAGCTGCTAAATCAAGCTGTCCCTAACCATGTGCTTGTGGCATGCAGGTCCAAGTGAAAAACTTGAGACTGAGTGGTTAAAGTCGTGATCCAAAGCAAAAGAGTGTGCTTAAGAGCTCTTGACACCTCTAACTGGGGACTTTAGCAAAGCTGAGTCACAATCTGAAAGGGTTCACACAGTCATGTGTCTGTGGCATTTATGTATCCGGTGGTAATACTGGAAAACAAAGTGCTTAGGGCCACGGCCAAGACTCATAAAAGTAGCTGTGTTCAAGAATCAACAAACTTAACTAGGAGAATCAATAACACTATCCGAAATTCTAAGTTCCTAGAGATGCCAATCATTCTAAACTTCAAAGGATAAAGTGAGATGTCAAAACTGTTCAGAAGCAAAAAGCTACAAGTCCCGCTCATCTAATTAGAATTAATATTCATGATATTCTGAGCTTTATAGTATATTCTCTTCTTTTTTATCCTAATTGATTTTCAGTTGCTTGGGGACAAGCAACAATTTAAGTTTGGTGTTGTGATGAACGGATAATTTATACGCTTTTTGGCATTGTTTTTAAGTAGTTTTTAGTAGGATCTAGCTACTTTTAGGGATGTTTTCATTAGTTTTTATGCTAAATTCACATTTCTGGAATTTACTATGAGTTTGTGTGTTTTTCTGTGATTTCAGATATTTTCTGGCTGAAATTGAGGGACCTGAGCAAAACTCTGATAAGAAGGCTGACAAAGGACTGCTGATGCTGTTGGATTCTGACCTCTCTGTACTCGAAATAGATTTTCTGGAGCTACAAAACTCCAAATGGCGCGCTCTCAACGGCGTTGAAAAGTAGACATCCAGATCTTTCCAGAAATATATAATAGTCCATACTTTATTCGAGATTTGATGACGTAAACTAGCGCTCAACGCCAGTTCCATGCTACATTATGGAGTCAAACGCCAGAAACACGTCACGAACCAAAGTTGAACGCCAAAAACACATTACAACTTGGCGTTCAACTCCAAAAGAAGCCTCTGCATGTGTAAAGCTCAAGCTCAGCCCAAGCACACACCAAGTGGGCCCCGGAAGTGGATTTTTGCATCAATTACTTACTTCTGTAAACCCTAGTAGCTAGTATAGTATAAATAGGATATTTTACTATTGTATTAGACATCTTTGGTCTCGGTTTTATTCCATTATTCATCTTAGGAGACTATTGATCATTCAGGGGGCTGGCCATTCGGCCATGCCTAGACCTTCATCACTTATGTATTTTCAACGGTGGAGTTTCTACACACCATAGATTAAGGGTGTGGAGCTCTGTTGTACCTCAAGTTTTAATGCAATTACTACTATTTTCTATTCAATTCAGTTTATTCCTGTTCTAAGATATTCGTTGCACTTCACCATGACGAATGTGATGATCCGTGACACTCATCATCATTCTCACCTATGAACGCGTGATTGACAACCACTTCCATTCTACCATAGACCGAACGCATATCTCTTGGATTCCTTAATCAGAATCTTCGTGCTATAAGCTAGAATTGATGGCGGCATTCATGAGAATCCAGAAAGTCTAAACCTTGTCTATGGTATTCCAAGTAGGATTTAGGGATTGAATGACTGTGACGAGCTTCAAACTTGCAATTGTTGGGCGTGATGACAAACGCAAAAGAATCAAGGGATTCTATTCCAACATGATCGAGAACCGACAGATGATTAGCCGTGCTGTGACAGAGCATTTGGATCATTTTCACTGAGAGGATGGGATGTAGCCATTGACAATAATGATGCCCTACATACAGCTTGCCATGGAAAGGAGTAAGAAGGATTGAATGAAAGCAGTAGGAAAGTAGAGATCCAACAGGGACAAAGCACCTCCATACACTTGTCTAAAATTCTCACCAATGATCTACATAAGTACTTCTATCTTTATTTTCTGTTTATTTATTATTATTATTCGAAAACTCCATAACCAATTATTATCCGCTTAACTGAGATCTACAAGATGACCATAGCTTGATTCATACCAACAATCTCCGTGGGATCGACCTTTACTCACGTAAGGTTTTTTACTTGGACGACCCAGTGCACTTGCTGGTTAGTTGTGCAAGGTTGTGAAGAAAGTGCTGAGTTATAAATGCGCATACCAAGTTGAATGCCATTATTAGAGATCACAATTTCGTGCACCAAGGTGCATCTACATCTTTTGATTCTGAGCCAGAGAGAACATTCTTAAGATTGAGAAGAGAAGCAAGGGGGAAGGGAGTTATTGGAGAAGAAGAATCAGAAGAGAAAAACCAAGAAATGGAAGGCAACCTCCCTAATCCACCAGAAGAGGTGGCCAACAATAATGGTTAACCTCAAAGGAGAGTTTTAGCCTCTTACACCTTCCATAATCCAAGAAACTGTGGGAGCTGTATACTCACTGCCAATGTTCATGCAAATAACTTTGAGTTGCAGCCTCAACTTATTACTCTGGTACAGAACAATTGCTTCTATGGAGGAAGTCCACTTGAATATCCGAATCAGCACTTATCTACCTTTGTGAGGATTTGTGATACTGTCAAGACAAATGGTGTGCATCCGGACATCTATAAGTTGTTGCTATTTCCATCTTCCTTGAGAGACAAGGCAACTCAGTGGCTAGAGACGTTTCCCAAAGAAAGCATCAACACTTGGGATGATTTGGTGAACAAATTCCTATCTAAATTTTACCCACCTCAGAGAATCATAAGACTGAAGACAGAAGTGCAAATATTCACTCAAATGGATGAGGAATCACTTTATGAGGCATGGGAAAAATATAAGGCTCTGATTAGGAAATGTCCACCCGAGATGTTTAGTAACTGGGATAGACTTCATAATTTCTATGAGGGATTGACTTTAAAAGCTCAAGAGTCTTTAGACTACTCTGTAGGAGGTTCATTACAACTAATAAAGACAGTGGAGGAAGCCCAGAATCTCATCGACACTGTGACTAACAATCAATACTTCTATGCTCATCAGAGGCAATGCCAACTAGTACAAAAGAAGGGTGTGTTAGAGCTAAAAGGAGTGGACACTATCTTGGCACAGAACAAGTTGATGCACCAACAAATCTAGCAACAAATGGAGTTGATGACAAAGAGAATTGATGGACTCCAAGTGGCTGCAGTTAACACAGCAAGCCAGCCCTCAAATGGATGGAGCCAAAGTGAAGAAGCCCTCGAGAAAAGCAACTATGAGCAGCAACTAGAACAAGTCCAATATATGCATAACACCTCAAGCTCTTCTCAGAATGAATTTTATGGAGATACATACAATCCATCATGGAAGAATCACCCCAACTTAAGGTGGGGTGACAATTAGAATTCATGGCAAAAAAATCACAATTTCAACAACTCCTGCAACACAAACAATCAACCTCATTCATCCAATAACACTAACCAATACAGAAAACCACAAAATTCATATCAGCAACCCAACAATAACTCACAGACTCACCAAAATAATTTCTCCACACCCCCTTTCAATTCCCAGAACAACCACTTCACCAACCCAAATACTTTCCAGCAACAACCATCATATCCCAACATACCATCTATCGACCATCATGAAACTAGGATCTCAGCTCTTAAGGCAACATTATAAGCACTTGCTCAAACCACACAGGGTCTAGCAAAAGGGCAAGAGAGTTTAATTAAAAGTCAAGAAAGATAAGAGGTCACCATGAGGAATTTGGAAAGACAAGTAGGGCAATTGGTCAAACAAGCTGAAAGACCAACCAATGTTTTACCAAGTGATACCATTCCAAATCCCAAAGAAGAATGCAAAGCAATCCAACTCAGGAGTGGAAGGACATTGGAAGGTGACAAGGCTAACAATAAAGAAGAAATGATAGCAGAGGAGAAAGATCAAGAGATTTCCAAGGGGAAGGAGGAAGAACTACAAGCCTCAAAGAAGGGAAAACAAGTCATGGAAGAGCATCCACAAGAAAAGAAGAAGGATGTGAAGCCTTACACTCCTCCCCTTCCATATCCTCAAAGTTTCAAAAGGGAGCTTAAGGATCAACAATTTCCCAGGTTCCTAGAGGTTTTTAAGAAGCTAGAAATCAACATTCCCCTTGTTGAAGCATTGGAGCAAATGCCTCTATATGCAAAATTCCTCAAGGAGCTCATCAACAAGAAGAGAAGCTGGAATTAAAAGGAAACAGTAATCTTGACCCAAGAGTTCAGTACAGTGATTCAAAAAGGCTTGCCACCAAAGCTTAAGGATCCGCGAAGCTTTATCATATCCTGCACCATAGGCAGTATGACCTTGTAAAAAGCCCTCTGTGATTTGGGTGCCAGCATCAACTTAATGCCTCTCTCATTAATGAAAACGCTTGCAATAGAAGAAGTTAAGCGCACAAGAATGTCACTCCAAATGGCTGATAGATGACTCAAGATACCCAATGGAGTTATAGAGAAATTGTTGGTAAAAGTTGGGGAATTCATCTTCCCTGCTGACTTTGTCATTTTAGATATGGAAAAAGAAGGACACAATTCAATTATCTTGGGGAGACCTTTCTTG
The DNA here is from genome assembly GCF_003086295.3 of Arachis hypogaea. Lineage (NCBI taxonomy): Eukaryota > Viridiplantae > Streptophyta > Magnoliopsida > Fabales > Fabaceae > Arachis > Arachis hypogaea. The sequence continues at coordinate 43,939,188 of NC_092038.1, forward strand.
GCCACATCAAGGGCTATTATCGATGTAGAGAAAGATGAAATGACCCTCATAGTGCATGATAAGCAATTGATCATCAATGTTTTTAAAGCCATGCAATATCTCCCCGAGAAAGCACAATATATAAGAGTGGAAATGATAGAAGATCTGGGGGAGGAAGTGTTTGAAATTTCCTCTAAAGACAAGACAGAGGAAAAACCAAAATAAGAATAAAGGTTCTTCCCCCACACCTTAAATATGCATTCCTTGGTGAAGAGGATAGCTTTTCAGTGATCATTAATTCTGCCTTGAGTAAAGAAGAAGAAGGAAAACTCCTTGTTGTGCTGAAAGCTCACAAAGATGCATTGGGATGGACCATTGATGACTTGAAAGGCATAAGTCCTGCCATTTACATGCACAAGATTTTGCTGGAAGAAGATTCAAGACCAGTGGTACAACTTTAGAGGAGATTAAACCAAACCATGAAAGAGGTAGTCCAGAAAGAAGTAATGAAATTGTGGAATGTTTGGATTATCTATCCAATTTCTGACAGCTCATGGGTAAGCCCAGTTCAAGTGGTGCCAAAGAAAGGAGGGATGACTATGGTTGTCAATGAGAAGAATGAGCTCATTCTTACAAGAACAGTAACAAGGTGGAGGATGTGCATCGATTACAGAAGGTTGAATGATGCCACAAGTAAGGATCACTTCCCTCTCCCCTTCATAGACCAAATGCTTGAGAGGTTGGCCGGCCATGCCTATTACTACTTCCTGGATGGATATTCTGGCTACAATCAAATAATGGTTGACCCCATAAATCAAGAGAAGACTTTATTCACTTGCTCCTTTGGAGTCTTTGCATATAGAAGAATGCTATTTGGGTTATGTAATGCCCCAGCTACCTTTCAGAGATGCATGCTATCAATCTTCTCAGATATGGTAGAAAAATTTATTGAAGTCTTTATGGATGATTTCTCCGTTTTTGGCGATTCATTCAATGCTTGCTTCCACCATCTTACCCTAGTCTTGAAAAGTTGCCAAGAAACTAATTTAGTTTTAAACTGGGAAAAATACCACTTTATGGTACCCGAAGGAATTGTTCTTGGTCATAAAGTTTCAAGAAAGGGCATGGAGGTTGATAAAGCAAATGTAGAAATCATAGAGAAACTTCCTTTACCAACCAATGTGAGAGTTGTTAGAAGTTTCTTAGGACATGCTGGATTCTATAGAAGATTCGTCAAAGATTTTTCCAAAATAGTTAAACCACTAAGCAATTTGCTGGTGGTTGATAACCTTTTTCATTTTGATGAAAGTTTTAAGCATGCCTTTGAAACTTTAAAAACTAAACTCACAACAGCACCAATCATCACACCACTAGATTGGGAATTACCCTTTGAACTCATGTGTGATACAAGTGACCTTGCAATTAGTGCTGTGTTGGGACAAAGGAAGGGCAACCTGCACCATGTCATCTACTATGCAAGCAAACTATTGAATGAAGCACAGAAAAATTATACCACAACAGAGAAGGAATTATTAACTGTAGTCTATGCTTTTGATAAGTTCAGGCCATACTTGATTGGATCGAAAATTCTGGTTTATACTGATCATGCTACCCTTAAGTATTTGATGTCAAAACAGGATGCTAAACCAGGCTCATCAGGTGGATATTACTCCTACAGGAATTTGACATTGAGATAAATGATAGAAAAGGGAGTGAAAACCAAGTTGCTGATCACTTATCAAGGTTACCACAAGGAACAAGTCAAGAGGCTACTCAACCAGTGAACAAAAGCTTTCCAGATGAACACCTCTTGTAAATTCAACAAGCCCCCTGGTTTGCGGATATTGCAAACTACAAGGTTGGACGGAAGATCCCTCAAGGATTCACCAAACAACAAGTGAAGAAGCTGCTCAATGAGGTTAGAAAATTCTTGTGGGATGAACCATTCCTATTCAGAAGGTGTCCAGATGGGATGATTAGAAGATGTATCCCTGAAAATGAGATGAGGGACATATTGTGGCACTGTCACGGTTCAGCTTATGGTGGACGTTTTGGACCAGAAAGAACAGCAGCTAAAGTCCTTCAAAGTGGATTTTATTGGCCAACTATCTTCAAAGATGCCAGAGAATTTATGCACCAATGTAATGAATGTCAAAGAGCTGGAGGGTTAACAAAGAGAAATGAAATTCCTCAAAACTTCATTTTGGAAGTTGAACTTTTCGATCTCTGGGGTATAGATTTTATGGGCCCATTTCCTCTATCCTATTCCTTCAAATACATTCTAGTAGCAGTGGAGTATGTCTCAAAATGGGTGCAGGCCATGGCAACAACTACTTGTGATGCACCAATTGTTATTAGTGATGGTGGTGGCCATTTTTGTAATAGACAAATGGAGAAATTGCTTCACAAATATGGGGTAATTCATAAGGTGGCTACACCTTATCACCCCCAGACCAATGGCCAAGCTGAACTGGCTAATAGAGAGTTGAAGAGGATTTTGGAGAAAACAGTGGGAACTACAAGAAAGGACTGGGCAAGAAAACTAGAAGATGCTCTCTAGGCATATAGAATTGCATTCAAAACCCCAATTGGAAAATTACCTTTTCAGCTAATCTATGGAAAATTGTGTCACCTTCTTGTGGAGCTAGAACACAAAGCATACTGGGCCACTAAATTCCTCAATCTTGACTCTCAAGTAGCAGGAGAGAAAAGGTTATTGCAACTCAATGAGCTGGATGAGTTCAGATTGGAAGCTTATGAGAATGCTAAGATATACAAAGAGAGAACTAAAAGATGGCACGACAAGAAAATCAGCGTTCACCAACAATGAACGCTACGTTCATTTGGAGTGAACGCCTGCGATACTTTCAGAATTTCAACTTGAAGATGGGCATCGACGCGCATGTGCGCATGATGCGTATGCGTCGATGTGACAAGGTGGTGATGGGCACAGACGCGTATATGATGCTAGGGCGTAGAAATGAAGTTTTATCATCCACGCACAGGCGCAAAGGACACGTAAGCATGAAGAGCATACATGGCACGAACGTAGCGTTCAGTCAATGAATGCTACCAAAGGACGCGCACATGCATGGAACGCGCGAGCATGATTGAGGCAGAAGACAGCATCGACGCGCATGCATGTAGTACGCGCACGTGTCGATGGAAAAAATTCAAAGGATGCGCACGCACCAAGGAGGCGCACACGTCGGTGAAAGAATGCTACGTTCAATCTGAGAATGCTACGTTCACCTGATACTGCATGGAAGCACCAATGTTGGACCCACTTCATCAGAAGGCCAAGAAGCCCACTCCAATCACTTAAGGACTAAATTAGAAAGTGTATAAATAGGAGAAAAATTGATTTCATAGGAAAGCTTTGGAAATCAGATCTTATTTTTCATTTTCATTTTTAATTAGCTTTCTTTTAGTTTTTCTTCTTAAAGTTTTAGATCTGAATTTACTTTCTTTTCTGTTCTTCATCCTCTTTTGCAATTTGTTTTCTATTTTTGGGTACTAGAGCAATGATGAACTAAACCCCAATTTCATTAGGGGGAGAGGCTTTATTGTAATTCCAATGAATCAATGAAATTCTTCTTCCTCTCAATTCATCTTTGTAGTTATTGGGTATCTTTTGTTTTGATTTAGAATTCATCACTTTGGAAGGAGGTTGAATTCAATTGAATGCTTGTGTGAGCCTCGGAAAAGGAATCACTTGCATTAGAATTAGAGCTCTATCCTTTACTACTCTCTTGATCAACACCATTTGAGAGGAATTGAGATCTCGAGAGTTAGTGTGGCTTATGGATGAGAGATTTTCACTTAACCTCTTCTCATGACAATTAGATCAAGGAATTGGCAAGATTGATTGTGATTTGAGAGATTGGATTGCAAGGAAATTGGGATCCAATCAATTTTAATCCGCCATAGATCTACTAGATATTGAGAAAGGAGTTGAGACCCAGTTGATTCATGAAGAATTATAGTATCTCCAATCCCTGATGAATCACTTTATTTGAATTTCTTTCACTTTAATTCCTCTGCACCTGCTGCAATTTCATACTGTTTAGTCCTGTTTTAATTTTCTAAACCCAAATCCCTTTATTATTCCTGAAATTTAAGTTTCCTTTCCATTTAATATCTCTTCACTTTAAGATTCAGTTATTTACCTTCCTTGCAATTTAAGATTCAACTCTTTTTAATTTCTTGCACTTTAAGCTTCAGTCAATTTAGCTTTTTGCCATTTACTTTTCTGTCAATTTACATTCTGCATTTAGAATTCTTGCAATCTACATTCTGTCAATCCAATTCATCAATATTAGCTTAACTAAATTCATCACCTAACTAAAGTTTCTTAATCCATCAATCTCTGTGAGATCGTCCTCACTCTTGTGAGTTATTATTACTTGATGCGACCCAATACACTTGTCGGTTAGATTGTGTGAAAATTAATTTTTCCCCCATCAAAACTCAACCACCAATTAATGTCGGTGGTGATAGAGTTTCTTCTTCCTATCCACCGTCAGCCCCAACCTCGGAGGACTGAGTGGAGAAAGAAGGGACAAAGTCCTAAGGTCCATATTTTGGAAAAGGACTGCCCTAATAATTCTCCCCAAAGGAAGAAGTTGAAAGGTACAGAGCAGGGTGAAGCCAATGTTCTGGATTCATCCTCATTTAGGCACATGTTAGATAAAGGGTCAGGGCTCCTGACTTTGTGGATCATCATTTTATGAATGAGGAGACGAAGTTGGTGCTTGCTAAGATGCCTTTAAAGGACACCCTTTCCCGAGTCCAGATAATGCTTCTCCATTTGGCCACATATGTCTGTGATGCTGAGATGGAGATCGCAAACCTTCGTTCTGACTTCTTATCAAATGATAAGATGATTGTTGATGCTAACTCTCAAATTGAAAAGCTGACTTCCTCAATTACCACTTTTCAAGAGAAGCGGACTTCCCTTGAGACTGAGGTAAAAAGTTTGAAAAAGGAAAAGACTGTCTCTGATTGAAAGGGGAAGAATCTGAAGGTTGCCGAGATGATAAGAAGAATTGAGGAACTCAAGCTTTCGGTCAAGAAGGCAGAGCAAGCTTTTGTGAACGAGGTTTTCGATGCTGAGTGAAACATCTTTGTCCGGATCAAATTGAGAGCTCTCGACTTGGACGTCTCCGAAGTCGGTGCTTTCAAGAAGGTGGTGGATGAAAAAGTTGTTTCAATTTTGTAACTTTTAAAACTTTGGTACTTTTGTAGTACTATTCCTGTTATTTTGTCGGGACTAACTTTATGTGTTCCTGTTGTTTTCAGGATTAACTTAATGGGTTTTTGCATTTTACCATTTTGATGTGCTTCAGATACACATTTTTATTTAGTGTTTCTTAGATCATTTTACTTCGAGCCTTAATTCCAACCTTATTTTGATTTTAATACCGGAAAGAAGATATTTTGGAATTTTGTCATAACTATCCAAACATAACATAAAGTTTGCAAAGAAATTCATTTGTCAAATATAAGAGAAGCCTCATTTAAAACCTAGGTCCCTAGAAAAAGAGTGTCTTTATTCTAGTCATAAAAATAAAAAATTTTAAGAGTAATACCTCTTTAAGTGAGTCACATTCCATCTTTTTGGAGCCTCAAAACCATCCAGTGCTTCTAGCTTGTATGCTCCCTTTCCTAATACTTCTTTAACCCTGAAAGGTTCTTTCCAAGTCGGAGCTAGCTTTTCCCGTGTTCCTGGGGTTCTGACATCAGCTTGTCTTAACACTAAATTTTTAGCTTCAAAGCTTCTAGATCAGACTTTGGTATTGTACCTTTTGGCCACTTTTTCCTTTAAAGCTTGCTCTGCTAAGTTAGCTATTTCTCTAATTTTATCAATACGGTCCATGCTTTCATGGTTTCCCAAGGTTCCCAAGAGTATTCTTGAATTGAGCTCTCCAAGTCCCACCGGGATTACTACCTCTTCCCCATAGGTGAGTCTAAAAGGAGTTTTCATTGTGATAGATTGGGTTGTAGTTCGGTAGGACCAAAGGACTGACTATACCTTGTCATCCTAGGAACCCAAAAAACTCATCCAACCTCTTTTTCAACCCATTTAAAAATACTTTATTAGCAGTTTTTGCTTGTCCATTTGCCTGTGGGTGTTCCACTAAGATGAATATTTGCCAAATCTCTGTTCCACTTAGTAGTCCACGAAATCTCAAATCCATGAATTAAGTCCCATTATCTGTGACTACAGCTTCAGGAATCACAAACCTTGCAATAATTTCTCTCCACACAAACTTTTGACATTGAGCATAGCTGATACTAGATAGAGGCATGGCCTCAATCTATTTGGTAAAATAATCTATAGCAACTGTCAAATATTTTACCTGACCAGGCCCTTGTGGGAAGGATCCCAGTAAATCTAGCCCCACTTAGCAAATGATCTTGTCGAGATAACGGACACAAGTTCACAAGGAGGTGCTTGGTGGAGGTTCCCATGTACCTGGCACTTGTCACATTTCTTTACATATTCCATGACATCCTTGATGAGAGTGGACCAGTAGTATCCCACTTAGATGACCTTTTGGGCTAGTGACTAACTGGTGCATGAAATTGTGATCACACTTTTCACAACTCTACACAACTAACCAGCAAGTGCACTGGGTCGTCCAAGTAATACCTTACGTGAGTAAGGGTCGATCCCACGGAGATTGACGGCTTGAAGTAAGCTATGGTCATCTTGTAAATCTCAATCAGGCGGATTCAAATGGTTATGAGGTTTTGATAATTAAAAAATAGATAAGACGGAAAATAACATAGAGATACTTATGTAATTCATTGGTGGGAATTTCAGATAAGCGTTTGGAGATGCTTTGTTGCTTCTGAACCTCTGCTTTCCTATTGTCTTCATCCAATCATGCGTTCTCCCTTCCATGGCAAGCTGTATGATCCTCTCAGTGAAAATGGTTTGGCTACAGTCTCTGTACAGCTAATCAAATGTTGGATTTCTCGTCGCGGATGAAAAATACCAGGCACAGCTACCGCAAGGCTAATCATCTGTCGGTTCTCACTTGTGTCGGAATAAGATCCATTGATCCTTTTTCACACTGTCACTACGCCCAACATTCGCGAGTTTGAAGCTTCTCACAGTCATCCCTTCCCAGATCCTACTCGGAATACCACAGACAAGGTTTAGACTTTCTGGATCTCAGGAATGCTGTCTATTGATTCTAGCCTATACCACGAAGATCCTAATCACGGGGTCGGATGCTCTATTGTCAGGAGAGACAATGCGAATCCATGGATCAGAGATCCAAGAGAGTATACTCTGGCTGGCATCCAATGACTACGTTGAACATCATGTAGACCGCTTTGTGGTTGTCAGGCACGCGGATCTTGGCTAAGCGAGTACTGAAGATAGTGGGTGATTGTCACGGGTCACCCTTTCAGTCTGACTTAACTGAATTAAGTACAAGAGTATATCTTGGAGAAGAAGTAGGCGTGAATTGAAGGAAAAACAATAGTACTTGCATTAATTCATGAGGAACAGCAGAGCTCTTCACCTTAATCTACGAGGTGTAGAAACTCCACCGTTGAAAATACATAAGAGAAAAAGGTCTAGGCTTGGCCGAATGGCCAGCCTCCCCAAAGATGATCATAAAGCTCAAGGGTTCCAAATAAGACCCTCATACAATAGTAAAAAGTGCTATTTATACTAAACTAGTAAACCAGATTTACAGAAAATGAGTAGATAGTGCAGAAATCCACGTCCGGGCCCACTTGGTGTGTGTTTGGGCTGAGCTTTGAAGCTTTCACGTGCATAGGCTCTTCTTGGAGTTAAACGCCAGCTTGGGTGCTAGTTTGGGCGTTTAACTCCAGTTCTGGTGCCAGTTTGGGCGTTTTACGCCAGAAAAGGGTCTCTGGTGGGCGTTTGGAAGCCAGTTTGGGCCATCAAATCTCAGGAAAAGTATAGACTATTATACATTGCTGGAAAGCCCAAGATGTCTACTTTTCAACGCAATCAATAGCGCGCCAATTAGGCTTCTGTAGCTCCAGAAAATCTACTTCAAGTGCAGGGAGGTCAGAATCCAACAACATCTGCAGTCCTTTCTCAGCCTTTGAATCAGATTTTTGCTCAGGTCCCTATATTTCAGCCAGAAAATATCTGAAATCACAAAAAAATATACAAACTCATAGTAAAGTCCAGAAATGTGAATTTTGCATAAAAACTAATAAAAATATACTAAAAAGTGATTAAAATATACTAGAAACTACCTAAAAACAATGCCAAAAAGCGTATAAATTATCCGCTCATCACAACACCAAACTTAAATTGTTGCTTGTCCCCAAGAAAATGAAAACAAAATAGGATAAAAAGAAGAGAATATACAATAAATTCCAAAATATCAATGAAGCTTAGTTCCAATTAGATGAGCGGGACTAGTAGCTTTTTGCTTCTAAACAGTTTTGGCATCTCACTTTATCCTTTGAAATTCAAAATGATTGGCATCTATAGGAACTCAGAATTAAGATAGTGTTATTGATTCTCCTAGTTTAGTATGTTGATTCTTGAACACAGCTACTTATGAGTCTTGGCTGTGACCCTAAGCATCTTGTTTTCCAGTATTACCACCGGATACATAAATGCCACAGACACATAACTGGGTGAACCTTTTTAGATTGTGACTCAGCTTTGCTAGAGTCCCTAGTTAGAGGTGCCCAGAGTTCTTAAGCACACTCTTTTTGCTTTAGATCATGACTTTAACCACTCAGTTGATGCATGAAAACTTGTCTCTCAACAAATTTCCCTTCGGCAAGTATACCAAATTGTCGTCAAGTAAAAACTCACAATAAAGTGAGGTCGAATCCCACAGGGATTGATTGGTCAAGTAACTTTAGTTGGAAGAGTATGCTAGTTGAGCTAAACAGAGTATAGTTTGAGAGTTACAGAAAATTAAACGGCGGAAAAGTAAATAGCAGAAAATAAAGTGCAGAATCTTAAATGGGAATTTGGGGAAATGTGCATGGAAATAAATGGCAGAAAGTAAAGAGAACGGGTAAGATCAGAAATTGGGAATTCATTGGGCTCAGAAGATGTTGTATTCTCTGGATCAAATTCATTTTCATCTCTTCCTTAATCAAAGCATCTATTGATCTCCTTGGCAATCTTAGGTGATTGGATCCCAATTCCTTGGCAATCTAATCTCTCTAAGCTTAAATAATTGCCCAATTCCTTGATTTAATTGCCCATGAGAAGAGATGAAGTATGGTCACTAATTATACCACATGTATTTCCAAATCAAAGTGTTGGGAGGATTACATGTCACTATATCCGCCCAGACCCCAATTTGGTCCAACATTAGAAAGCATTTCTAGCATGATCTCCTCATCCCTTTTCCAAGGATCAGAGGAGATCCAATTATGGAGAGTTTCTTTTCCAAGATAACTAACCAATTGAATTAAGATCGAAAGCTTTCTAGTAAATCAAAAGAGAAGAAAGAAGAAGAAGAATGAAAACTATAATTGATCCATCAAATTACAACAGAGCTCCCTAACCCAATGAAAGAGGTTTAGTTGTTCATAGCTCTAGAAATGGAAAATAGCAGAAAAGAATCCATGCTTTAAAATACAGAAAAGTAAATATACAGAGGGTAGTTCTCCAAAGTGCCCCGCTTCTGTATAGTTCAAAACTACTCCTATATATACTACTTCTCTTGATCTTCTAGTGAGTTCTTCAAGTCTTGGATGTGGGCCTTAGATCTTGAGTTGAAGCAGTTACAATCTTTAGTGGGCTCAGCTTGCAGAAAAGTATGAATTAGGCATGGGCATTAGTGAAGTTAACGTTAAGTGATATTGTGGGTTCGAGAATGTTAGTGGCAATCACCTTTTTCACTAACGTTCTAACCCCATATAGTCCACGTTAACTTCAACGTTAGTGGCACTAACATTGCCTTATGAACCTTCGCAAGCATTATTGGGACTCACCTTTCCCAATAATGTTGCCTTGTGCCCCTTGTCCCTACGTTAGAGTTCACGTTAGTGTAACTAACGTGGCTCTTAACGTGGGCATGCCTCATCTTCGAGAGTGTTAGCGACACTTACCTTTGTCACTAACGCTCCAAACGCCCCTACTCTCCACATTAGAGCTCACGTTAACTAAGTTAACATGGCCACTAACGTGGTAGTGAATGCCATCTCCAACGTTAGTGACAAAGGTGAGTGTCACTAACGTTGGCTCATCAATCTTAACTCCACGTTAACTTTCACGTTAGTGGTCTTAACGTGACCACTAACGTTGGCAATGCTAGCTTGATCCAATGTTAGTGACAAAGGTGATTGTTACTAATGTTGGCATTATTCCTCCCTTCCACGTTAGAGTTCACGTTAACTAAGTTAACGCGACTCTTAACGTGACTCATTGCCAATTCTTGGAGCGTTAGTGGTGTTCACGTTTACCACTAACGCTGGAGCTCACTTTATCTCCATCTTAACTACCACGTTAACCTAGTTAACGTGGAGATTAATGTGGGATTATGATGACTTCACAGGTGTTATTGGTGATCACTTTTCTCATTAAAGTTGCAAGCTCATTCCCATTCCACATTAATGGTCACGTTAACTAGATTAACATGACTACTAACGTGGTTCTTCCTTGCTTCCTTTGTCCTGAAATCAAGCAAATAAAGTGCATCAAAGCTCTAGCCAAAGTCATGAGATTATGCATCATCAATTTGTCATTCAATTCTTGCAAAATCCTCATGAAATCATGTAAAATTCACAATAGTTTCTTGAATCAAGGTGTAAGTGTATTTTCATCCAAAATTTGCCTTATTCACTAAGAAAATACATGAAACTACCCTAAAACAGTAAAGAAAATGTCAGTGAAACTGGCCTAGATGCCCTGGCATCACAACACCAAACTTAAAGCTTGCTTGTCCCTAAGCAAGTACTAAAACATAGGAAGGATGAATGAAAGAAACAAGATGATTAATATAAAAGTAAAATTCCTGGTTTATGGGGTTTCATGCATAGCAACTTAGGTTCATTCCTTTTCTGGGTTTCAGGCCTTTATCATGCTCTTGATCACTCTCTTGATTGCATCCTTTGAGACTTCCTAGTTGTTGATCCTTCCTTCTTTTCCAAGGTTTATTTCATTCCTCTTTAGGCTAAGTGTTCTGTAAGAGGGCGACTCTTTATGATAAGCTTTCAGCCAACACTCCCGAACCAGTTGGTTCAAGGTGCTAGGTGTTAAGACACCCCTAAGGACTTACTCCCTCAAGTTTCTTTCCCCCATACATACGCACCACAGGCACATGGTTTGTTATTTTTCTTTCCTAAGACCTTGGTGTCTAGCACCTCTTTGGGTTACTAAGTGTTCTGTAGCAAAGGTCACTCTTGATAGTGGACTTTTAGCTGATAATCCCGGATTAGTTAATCCAAGTTACCAAGTGATGAGGCACTCCTAAGAGCTTATTCATCCAAGCATATCCCTTGCACATGAACACCACAGACACATGCCTCAATCTTCAGACCCTTGGTGCCTAGCATTGTTTCTTATTGTTTTTCCTTCCTTTCCAACTTTTATTGCTCTTTTTCTTTTCTTATTGGAATCTTATTATTTAGTTAGTCTCATAGGATGTGTTTCAAGCATAGGATTCAGGATAGATAGTTGCCTTCTTTTCTTGTTGGTGAACCAACTTAGCTAATTAATCACCCTACCACCAACATTCAGGATTCACTTCACAAGATAACTCCACTCTTATTCTTTTCATAACATCTTCTTTTTGATTAACTTAAAGGACAAGCATATAATTAAGGAAGGTGGAAATGCAGAAAGGACATTAGACTAGCACACTTGGATGTGAATAAAGAGGAACAAGCAGAATATAAAGATTTCATTGAATCATTTTTTAATTAAAGTTCTGCATTTCGAGACAGTTCGATACAACCTCATGATGTCTTCCTTGGTATTCTCATCCTAGCATTTGCATCCTTGTCTGTTTCCTTGGATGATGAGGTATGATCATTCCCTGAGATTGATTGAATTTCTGTAACACTATTGGAAGTTGCTTTTCCCCAAGCACTTGGAAAAGAGTTAGCATGCATGTGTGCTTGTGAGTTTCTGAACTTAATTCGGTGTGTGAACACCAAACTTAGTTCTTTGCTTAATTCAGCAAATTGAATACATGCAGAAACATTGTGTGCTTTTTATTAAGAAACAACTATGAGCTAAAAAGACAAACTATGCATTAGAGGTTAGACCTCTGTCAAGTGAGTTCTCTGGTTGCTAGAGCAATGCTTTATCACTGAAGGGTTGTAATGCACTCTTCAGCTGGAGTTTTTGGTGGAATACCAAACTTAGAGTCCTATATTCACCCTTGAATTGTTTTGGTGTGTGACACCAAACTTAACTCCTCACACTTCAGAGAATTCAACTTGAAGTTTTTATTGAGAAACTTATGAAAAGAAAATTACCTCAGGTTGGGTTGCCAACAAAGCGCTTTCTTAGCGTCGCTAGCTCGACGATTCCTTCCTTAGTTGAGGTCATACTTCTGTTTGGGGGTTTTCCCCTTGCTACCCAAGTAGTGTTTGAGTCTTTGTCCATTCACAGTGAATTTCCTCTTTGATATTTCTTCCATTATTTCTATGTGTCCATAAGGTGAGACTTTTGTAACTAGAAAGGGCCCTGACCATCTCGATTTGAGTTTCCCAGGGAAGAGTTTCGGTCTGGAGTTGTAGAGAAGCACATATTATCCTTCCTCAAAACTTCTTGGTGCCAGGATGAGATCATGTATCCTTTTTGCTTTTTCCTTATAGATCTTGGTATTTTCATAGGCTTGAGACCTAAACTCTTCCAATTCTTGCAGCTGGAAGATCCTCTTTTCACTAGCAGCTGTGCTGTCTAAGTTCAGTATCTTAAGAGCCCAAGAGGCTTTGTGCTCCAACTCTAATGGCAAGTGACAGGCCTTTCTGTATACCAGTTGATATGGGGACATCCCAATTGGTGTTTTGAAGGCTGTCTTGTATGCCCAAAGAGCATCATCTAGCTTTTTTGCCCAGTCCTTTCTTGATATCCCCACAGTCTTTTCCAAGATCCTTTCCAACTCTCGGTTAGATATCTCTGTTTGCCTACTTTTTTGGGGATGATAAGGTGTGGAAACCTTATGCTTTACCCCATATCTTAGGAGTAGGGTCTCCAATGGTCTATTACAGAAATGGCTCCCTCCATCACTGATGAGGGCTCGTAGGACTCCAAATCTGGTGAAGATAATCTTTCGAAGAAAGTTTATGACTACCTTGTTATCATTAGTTGGGGTTGCCACGGCCTCCACCCACTTAGACACATAGTCCACTGCCACCAAGATATACTTGTTCGAATATGAGGGTGGGAATGGTCCCATGAAGTCGATCCCCCATACATCGAACAGTTCAAGCTCTAGAATATATTGCTGTGGCATCTCATTTCTCTTGGACAGATTACCAGCCCTTTGGCATTCATTGCAGCTTCTCACCCATTCCTTAGCATCCTTGAAGATAGTGGGCCAGAAGAACCCACATTGCAGTACTTTTGTGGCAGTTCTTTCTCCTCCAAAATGACCTCCATAGCTAGCACTATGACAACTCCACAGGACCTCTCGTCCTTCTTCTTCTGAGATACACCTACTAAGGATTCCATCTGAGCATTTCTTGAAGAGATAAGGTTCATCCCAAATGAAATACTTAGCATCATTGATGAGTTTTCTTCTTTGATGTTTGTTGATCCCAGGGGGTAGGTCACCGGCTGCTTTAAAATTGGTAATATCTGCAAACCAGGGTGCTTTGTGAACCAACATTAACTGTTCATCTGGGAAAAACTCATTTACACTTGTATCATGTGTATCATCCTTCTCACAAGGGATTCTGGATAGATGATCTGCTACCTTATTCTCCACACCCTTTTTATCTCTAATCTTGATGTTGAATTCCTGCAATAATAAGATCCATCTGATTAGTCTTGGTTTTGATTCCTGTTTGGCAAATAGATATTTGAGTGCTGTGTGATCAGTGAAAACAATAACTTTAGAGCCAATGAGGTAGGATCTAAATTTGTCAAATGCAAAAACTATTGCCAGCAACTCATTTTCGGTGGTGGTATAATTTCGTTGAGTATCATTAAGGACCTTGCTGGCATAGTATATGACATGCACCAAATTTTCTTTTCTCTGTCCTAACACTGACCCAACTGCGAAATCGGATGCATCACACATCAGTTCGAATGGTAAATTCCAATCAGGTGGGGTGATGATAGGAGCTGAGGATAGCCTCTTTTTCAAGTTTTCAAATGCTAGCAAGCACTTCTCATCAAAGATAAATGGTGTATCAGACATCAGGAGATTGCTTAAGGGCTTGGCTATCTTTGAAAAATCTTTAATAAACCTTCTATAGAAGCCAGCATGTCACAAAAAGCTCCTAATTGCCTTGACATCACTTGGTGGAGGTAATTTTTCAATTAGCTCCACCTTAGCTCTGTCTACCTCAATGCCTTGGTTAGAAACTTTATGGCCAAGGACTATTCTATTTGTCACCATGAAGTGACATTTTTTCCAATTCAAGACCAAGTTGGTCTCTTGACATCTTTTTAATACCAAGGTAAGATGGTTTAGGCAATTAGGAAGGGAGTCTCCGAATACTGAAAAGTCATCCATGAAAACTTCAATGAACTTCTCTATCATATCTGAGAAGATGCAAAGCATGCAGCGTTGAAAAGTTGCAGGTGCATTACATAGCCCAAATGGCATGCGCCTGTAGGCAAACACTCCATATGGGCAGGTGAATGATGTTTTCTCTTGGTCTCTTGGATCAACCACTATTTGGTTATATCCTGAATAACCATCTAGAAAACAATAATATGCATGTCCTGCAAGTCTTTCCAGCATCTGATCCATGAAGGGAAGTGGGAAATAATCTTTTCTTATGGCTTCATTGAGCTTTCTATAGTCAATACACATCCTCCATCCTGTGACGGTTCTTGTAGGGATTAGCTCATTTCTTTCGTTGGGTACCACAGTGATTCCTCCTTTCTTGGGGACCACTTGGACTGGACTGACCCATGGGCTGTCTGAAATTGGGTAGATTACTCCTCCCTGCCACAACTTTATGACTTCTTTCTGTACTACTTCCTTCATAGTTGGATTCAACCTCCTTTAGGGCTGAATGAAAGGTTTGGCATCCTCTTCCAAAAGTATCTTATGCATGCATATGGCTGAACTGATCCCCTTCAAGTCAGCAAGTGTCCATCCAATGGCATCCTTATGTTTTTGTAAGACTTGAAGCAACTTTTCCTCTTGTTCTTGGCTGAGGGCTGAATTTATAATCACTGGATTACTTTTATTTTCTCCTAAGTATGCATACTTGAGAGTGGGTGGCAGTGCCTTTAGCTCAAGTTTGGGTACTTCTTTTCTTTCATCCTTCCCTTCTAGTGTGCCTTGAACATGCATTTCAGCAGTTACAGCCTCTTCGCTTGATGCTAATTCCTCTTCTTCTGTTAACTCCTCAAGTTTTTCTTCAAGAGTTTCTTGCACCACAGCATCCACTGAGTCCAACCTCATACATTCTCCCAATGAGTCGTGTGGGTAACTCATGGCCTTGAACACATTGAATATCATTTTCTCCTCATGTAGTCTAAGGACAAGTTCACCTTTTTGGACATCAATGATGGCTTCGGCAGTGGCCAAGAATGGCCTTCCCAGGATGATGGAAGTCTTAGCTCCTTTCTCCATGTCTAATACCACAAACTCTGCTGGAAAGATGAAGTCTCCCACCTTCACCAACAAGTCTTCTACTATTCCGTGGGGAAACTTGAATGATCTGTCTGCTAGTTGCAGGGCCATTCTTGTTGGTTTGACTTCCTCAATCCTCATTTTTTGCATCATCGCTAAGGACATCAGATTTATGCTAGCTCCTAGATCACATAAAGCCTTTTTCACTGTGATTTCCCCTATAATACAAAGGATTTGAAAGCTCCCAGGATCCCTCAATTTCTGGGGCAATTTGTGATGGATGATGGCACTACATTCTTTGGTGAGTACCACGGTCTCATTATTCTTCCAGCTTCTCTTCTTGGTCATCAATTCCTTCAAGAACTTGGCGTAGAGTGGCATTTGCTCTATTGCTTCAGCAAAGGGTATGTTGATTTGTAGCTTCTTAAAGATTTCCAAGAATCTTTAGAATTGGTTATCCTCTCCCTTCTTCTTTAACTGCAACTGCTGGGGGTATAGAGCTTTTGAAAGGCATGGTTTGAGCACTTCTCCTTCTTGATGTGACTTGGGAGTGGAGACTCGAGTTCCCTCTTGTCCCTTTTCTTCTTCATCCGAATTCTTCTCTGGTGGTTTCTTGTGGGTCTCCTTCAATTCCTTCCCATTTTTGAGGGTGATAGCTTGACATTCCTCCCTTGGCGTTGAGTTAGTGTTGCTGCAAATGTTGTGGCCAGGGGCTTGCTTGAATAAGTAACCAATTTGTGTTTCAAGTTTCTTGATAGTAGCATCTTGATTCTGCATGTTGGATCGTACTTCTTCCCGGAAAGCTTTACTATCTTGAATTTCCTTACATATGCTTTCAAATAAAGTCTCAATCTTGGAAAGTCTATCCTCAATTAGTGATGGTGGGTTGGGATTAGGTGGTTGAGAAGGGTGGTTAGATGGATGTTGATAGGATCTCTGTGAGGTATGTTAGTGAGTTGCATTGTTGTTGGGGTTGTGGTTGTGGCGTCTTTGGTCTTGGCCTTGGTTTTGTTGATTCCCCCATCCAAAGTTACGGTGATTTTTCCATCCAGAGTTGTAAGTTTTGGAGTACAGATCATGGATTTGTCTAGGTGAGTTTCCAATATAATTGGCTTATTCCCAGTCACCTTCTTCTCCTATATTCACTCCTTCTTGAGCTGGTGATGAAGTGATGACTATTGTAACTTGGTTTTCCTCCACCTTCTTGGTAAGATCCGCTAGCTGCTTGGTGATCATCTTATTTTGAGCTAGCAATGCATCCATGTGGTTCAGCTCCATTACTCCTCGAGTGTTGCTTTTTTCAGAAGCATAGAAGTAGTCATTCTCAGCTACCGTCTCAATGACATCTATGGCTTCTTCAATGGTTTTCTTCTTGTTTAGAGAGCCCCCTGAAGAATGATCTATAGCCTTCTTTGACTCATAAGAGAGACCTTCGTAGAAAATGTGAAGCTGAACCCATTCATTGAACATGTCTGGTGGGCATCTTCTTGTTAAGTCCTTGAACCTCTCCCATGCCTCATAGAGAGTTTCACCATCTTGTTGCCTGAAAGTCTGCACCTCAGCTCTCAGCCTGTTAATTCTTTGAGGAGGGTAGAATCTTGCCAAAAATTTGTTCACCACATCTTCCCAATTTGTTAAGCTTTCTTTTAAGAAGGACTCCAACCACTTGGATTCTTTGTCCCTGAGTGAAAAAGGGAATAAAAGCAGCCTATAGACATCCGGGTGGACTCCATTAGACTTCATAGTGTCACATATTCTCAGCAAGGTGGTTAGATATTGATTGGGGTCTTCTTGGGCACTTCCTCCAAATGAGCAGTTATTCTGAACAAGGGTGATGAGCTGGGGTTTTAATTCAAAGTTGTTGGCATGTATGGTGGGCTTTTGGATGCTACTTCCACAATTTCCTAGATTTGGATTGATGTAGGAGCCTAGAACTCTCCTCTCTTACCCAGCATGATTTGCAGGGCCTTCTCTGGCATGGTTGTGAGCTTCTCCTTCATGATTGTTTTCCAAATTCTCCTCCATGTTTATTTCAAAATACTCTTCCTCTTCCTCAGCACCAACAACTCCTTTCCCTCTTGCTTCCCTCCTTAGTCTCCGGAGATTCCTTTCAGGTTCTGAATCAAAGGAAGTTGAAGCTCCCTCTCTTCTCCCTGTCATACAACTAACAAAGCACACAGCAAGAGATAAAATGAAGAGATTATTCTTGTTAGAGTGATTGTTAGTGTGAGTGGTGCAAATTATCAAACAGTTAGTGGGTTAGTGAGCAGAATTGTAAATAATAACAAAGAAAGAAAGAAAACAGAGAGGGTATAGGGGATGAGGAAAAAAATAAACAAATTGAAGGTAAATGACTGAATAAAGTAAACCAACAAAAGAAAAATGCTCAATCTAGTGAACTTCCAACTTAATCATTGTTGATACAAAATCAATCCCCGATAACGGTGCCATAAACTTGATGCATGAAAACTTGTCTCTCAACAAATTTCCCTTCGGCAAGTATACCGAATTGTCATCAAGTAAAAACTCACAATAGAGTGAGGTCGAATCCCACAGGGATTGATTGGTCAAGTAACTTTAGCTGGAAGAGTATGCTAGTTGAGCTAAACATAGTATAGTTTGAGAGTTGCAGAAAATTAAATGGCAGGAAACTAAATAGCAGAAAATAAAGTACAGAATCTTAAATGGGAATTTGGGGAAATGTGCATGGAAATAAATGGCAGAAAGTAAAGAGAATGGGTAAGATCAGAAATGGGGAATTCATTGGGCTCAGGAGATGTTGTTTTCTCCGGATCAATTTTATTTTCATCTCTTCCTCAATCAAAGCATCTATTGATCTCCTTGGCAATCTTAGGTGATTGGATCCCAATTCCTTGGCAATCCAATCTCTCTAAGCTTGAACAATTGCCCAATTCCTTCATTTAATTGCTCATGAGAAAAGATGAAGTATGGTCACTGATTATACCACATGTATTTCCAAATCAAAGTGTTGGGAGGATTACATGTCACTATATCTGCCCAGACCCCAATTTGGTCCAACATGAGAAAGCATTTCTAGCATGATCTCCTCATCTCTTTTCCAAGGCTCAGAGGAGATCCGATTATGGAGAGTTTCTTTTCCAAGACAACTAACCAATTGAATTAAGATCGAAAGCTTTCTAGTAAATCAAAAAAGAAGAAAGAAGAAGAAGAATGAAAACTATAATTGATCCATCAAATTACAACAAAGCTCCCTAACCCAATGAAAGGGGTTTAGTTGTTCATAGCTCTAGAAATAGAAAATGGCAGAAAAGAATCCATGCTTTAAAATGCAGAAAAATAAATATACATAGGGTAGTTCTCCAAAGTGCCCCGCTTCTGTATAGTTCAAAACTACTCCTATATATACTACTTCTCTTGATCTTCTAGTGAGTTCTTCAAGTCTTGGATGTGGGCCTTAGATCTTGAGTTGAAGCAATTACAATCTTTAGTGGGCTCAGCTTGCAGAAAAGTATGAATCAGGCATGGGCGTTAGTGAAGTTAACGTTAAGTGATATTGTGGATTCGAGAACGTTAGTGGCAACCACCTTTTTCACTAACGTTGTACCCCATATAGTCCACGTTAACTTCAACGTTAGTGGCACTAACGTGACCACTAACGTTGCCTTATGAACCTTCGCAAGCGTTATTGGGACTCACCTTTCCCAATAATGTTGCCTTGTGCCCCTTGTCCCTACGTTAGAGTTCATGTTAGTGTAACTAACGTGGCTCTTAATGTGGGCATGCCTCATCTTCGAGAGCGTTAGTGACACTTACCTTTGTCACTAACACTCCAAACGCCCCTACTCTCCACATTAGAGCTCACGTTAACTAAGTTAACGTGGCCACTAACGTGGTAGTGAATGCCATCTCCAACGTTAGTGACAAAGGTGAGTGTCACTAACGTTGGCTCATCAATCTTAGCTCCACGTTAACTTTCACGTTAGTGGTCTTAACGTAACCACTAACGTGGGCAATGCTAGCTTGATCCAATGTTAGTGACAAAGGTGAGTGTCACTAATGTTGGCATTATTCCTCCCTTCCACGCTAGAGTTCATGTTAACTAAGTTAACGCGACTCTTAACGTGACTCATTGCCAATTCTTGGAGCGTTAGTGCTGTTCACGTTTACCACTAACGCTGTAGCTCACTTTATCTCCACGTTAACTACCACGTTAACCTAGTTAACGTGGAGATTAACGTAGGCTTATGATGGCTTCGCAGGCGTTATTGGTGATTACTTTTCTCATTAACGTTGCAAGCTCTTTCCCATTCCACGTTAATGGTCAGGTTAACTAGATTAACGTGACTACTAATGTGGTTCTTCCTTGCTTTCTTTGTCCTGAAATCAAGCAAATAAAGTGCATCAAAGCTCTGGTCAAAGTCATGAGATTATGCATCATCAATTTGTTATTCAATTCTTGCAAAATCCTCATGAAATCATGTAAAATTCACAATAGTTGCTTAAATCAAGGTGTAAGTGTATTTTCATCCAAAACTTGCCTTATTCACTAAGAAAATGCATGAAACTACCCTAAAACAGTAAAGAAAAGGTCAGTGAAACTGACCTAAATACCCTGGCATCATCAATCTCAAGCTTTTCACTTGGACTTTCATGACACAAGCACATGGTTAGGGACAACTTGATTTAGCCGCTTAGGCCAGGATTTTATTCCTTGGAGCCCTCCTATCCACTGATGCTTAAAGCTTTTGATCCTTTTTACCCTTGCCTTTTAGTTTAAAGGGTTACTGGCTTTTTGCTCTTGCCTTTTGGTTTAAAGAGCTATTGGCTTTTTCTGCTTGCTTTTTCTTTTTCTTTATTTTTTTGCCTTTTTTTAAAGCTTTGAGTTTTTCACTGCTTTTTCTTGCTTCAACAATCAATTTTATGATTTTTCAGATTATCAATAACATTTCTCTTTGTTCATTATTCTTTCAAGAGCCAACAATTTTAACATTCATAAACTTCACTATAAAAAATATGCACTGTTCAAGCATTCATTCAGAAAACAAAAAGTATTACCACCACATCAAAATAATTAAACTAATTTCAAGATAGAATTCGAAATTTATGTACTTCTTGTTCTTTTGCAAATAGAAACATTTTTTCATTTAAGAAAGGTGAAGGATTCATGGAACACTCATAGCTTTAAGACATAGGCACTAGACACTAATGATCATGTAATAAAGACACAAGCATAGACAAAACATCAAGCATAGGAAACCAAAAAATAGAAAAATAAGAACAAGGAAATTAAGGAATGGGTCCACCTTAGTGACGGCAGCTAGTTCTTCCTCTTGAAGTTCCTATGGAGTACTTGAGCTCCTCTATGTCTCTTCCTTGCCTTTGTTGCTCCTCTCTCATGGCCTTTTGGTCCTCTCTGATTTCATGGAGGATGAAGGAGTGCTCTTGGTGCTCCACTCTTAGTTGCTCCATGTTGGAACTCAATTCTCCAAAAGAGGTGTTGAGTTGCTCCCAATAGTTGTGTGGAGAAAAATGCATCCCTTGAGGCATCTCAGGGATTTCTTGATGAGGGACTTCCTCATGCTCTTGTTGAGGTCCATGAGTGGGCTCTCTTGTTTGCTCCATCCTCTTTCTAGTGATGGGCTTTTGAGATGAATCTCTCCATCTCCCAGGACTCGGAGGTGGAAGCAATTGCCTTCCCTTTCCTCTTTCTAGAGGTTTCTCCGGTCTTAGGTTCCATTAATGGTTATAGAAAAACAAAAGCAGAGCTTTTTCCCACACCAAACTTAAAAGGTTTGCTCGTCCTCGAGCAAAAGAAAAAAGAAAGGAGCAGAAGAAGAAGAAATGGAGGAGATGAAGGTGGAGGAGTGGTTCAGCCAAGGGGGGTTGGAGTGTTTGTGTTGTGAGAAAATGAAGGAGTAAGGAGGGGTATTTATAGGGTAAGGAGGAGAGGGAATCCGTGTAATAGGGGTTGGGTTTGGGCGGGAAATGGTTTGAATTTAAATGGTGAGGTAGGTGGGGTTTATTTTGGGACATAGTGGATGGATGTGAGTGGTGAAGATGTTATGGGGAAGAGGGTAGGATTTGATAGGTGAATGGTGTTTGGAGAAATGTGTTATGGAAAGGTGTGAAGAGGAGTGAGAATGAGTTAGGGTAGGTAGGGATCCTGTGGGGTCCACAGATCCTGAAGTATCAAGGATTTCTCATCTCTGCACCTTTCTGACATTTAAACGCCCTCTGTGTGGCATTTCTGGCATTGAACGCCAGGCTGCTGCCCATTTCTGGTGTTAAACGCCAGTCGGGCTGCTAGTTCTGGCGTTTAACACCTAGAATGCTGCCAGACTGGGCGTTAAACGCCCATTCTACTACCTTTATTGGCATTTAACGCCAGCCAGACACTATTTTCTGGCGTTAAACGCCAGTCTGTGTGCCATGTCTGGCATTTAACGCCCAGAATGGTGTCAGACTGGGCATTAAACACCCAATTTGCTATCCTTACTAGCGTTTAAATGCCAGTAAGCTCGTCCTCCAGGGTATGCTATTTTTTATGCTGTTTTTTATTTTGCTTTATCTCTGCAGCTCTTTTTGTGACTTTACATGATCATCAACCTAAAGAAGACATAGACTAACACTAGAAAATAGAATGAAAAAGTAATTAATATAGATAAATAAAATTAGGTTGCCTCCCAATAAGCGCTTCTTTAATGTTAATAGCTTGACAGAAAGCTCTTACAGAGCTTCACAGATGCTCAGAGCATGGTTGTGGCCTCCCAACACCAAACTTAGAAGTTGAGTGTGGGGGCTCTGTCTGACTCTATATTAAGAGAAGCTTTTCATGCTTCTTCTCCATGTTTACAAAAGAAGATCCTTGAGTCTTGAACACAAGGTAGTCCTCATTCAATTGAAGGACTAACTCTCCTCTGTCCACATCAATCACAGCCCTTGCTGTGGCTAGGAAAGGTCTTCCAAGGATGATGGATTCATCCTCATCCTTCCCAGTGTCTAGGATTATGAAGTCAGCAGGGACGTAAAGGCCTTCAACCTTCACTAAGACATCCTCTACAAGTCCATAAGCCTATTTTATTGATTTGTCTGCCATCTCTAGTGAGATTCTTGCAGCTTGTACCTCAAAGATCCCTAGTTTCTCTATTACAGAACCTGACCCCAGGTCACACAGAGCCTTTTCAAAGGTCATGGTGTCTATGGTGCAAGGTATTAAGAACTTTCTGGGATCTGGTTTCTTTTGAGGCAATGTCTGCTGAATCCATGTATTCAGTTCATTGATGAGCAATGAAGGTTCATCCTCCCAAGTCTCATTACCAAATAACTTGGCATTCAGCTTCATGATTGCTCCTATATACTGAGCAAATTGCTCTTCAATAGTGTCTTCTTCCTCTTCAGAAGAAAGATATTCATCAGAGCTCATGAATGGCAAAAGTAAGTTCAGTGGAATCTCTATGGTCTCTGTATGAGCCTCAAATTCCTTTGATTCCTCAATAGGGAATCACTGCATCTTCACTCTCTCCAGGTTCAGCCGTTTTGGTTATAGTTATGGCCTTGCACTCTCATTTGGGATTCTCTTCTGTATTGCTTGCGAGAGTACTAGGAGGAGTTTCAGTAACTCTTTTACTCAGCTGACCCACTTATGCCTCCAAATTTCTGATGGAGGACCTTGTTTCATTCATGAAACTGAGAGTGGTTTTAGATAGATCAGAGACTATGTTTGCTAAGCCAGAGAGGCTCTGCTCAGAATTCTCTATATGTTGCTGAGAAGATGATGGAAAAGGCTTGCTATTGCCAAACCTATTTCTCCCACTATTATTATTATTGAAGCCTTGTTGAGGCTTCTGTTGATCCTTCCATGAGAAATTTGGATGATTTCTCCATGAAGGATTATAGGTGTTTCCATAGGATTCTCCCATGTAATTCACTTTTTCCATTGCAGGATTCTCAAGGTCATAAGCTTCTCCTTCAGAGGAGGTTTCTTTAGCATTGTCAGATGCAGCTTGCAATCCAGTCAGATTCTGAGAAATCATATTAACTTGCTGAGTCAATATTTTGTTCTGAGCCAATATGGCATTCAGAGTATCAATCTCAAGAACTCATTTCTTCTGAGTCATCCCATTATTCACAGGATTTCTTTCAGAAGTGTACATGAATTGGTTATTTGCAACCATCTCAATGAGTTTTTGGGATTCTGCAGGGGTTTTCAGATGAAGAGATCCACCAGCAGAATAGTCCAATAACATCTTGGACAATTCAGACAAACCATCATAGAATATACATATGATGCTCCATTCTAGAAGCATGTCAGAAGGACACCTTTTGGTTAATTGCTTGTATCTTTTCCAGGCTTCATAGAGGGATTCACCTTCTTTCTATTTGAAGGTTTGGACTTCCACTCTATGCTTGCTCATCTTTTGAGATGGAAAGAATTTGGTCAAGAAAGCATTGACCAACTTGTCCCAAGAGTTCAGGCTTTCTCTATGTTGTGAGTGCAACTATGTTCTAGCTCTGTCTCTTATAGCAAAGGGAAAAAGCATAAGTCTGTAGACCTCGGGATCAACCCCATTGGTCTTGACAGTATCACAGATCTGCAAGAATTCAACTAAGAAGTGATGAGGATTTTCCGATGAAAGTCCATGAAACTTGCAATTCTGCTGCATTAGAGAAACTAATTGAGGCTTAAGCTCAAAGTTGTTTGCTCCAATGGCAGGAATTGAGATGCTTCTTCCATAGAAGTTGGAAGTTGGTGCAGTATAGTCACCAAGCATCTTCGTTGCATCTCTGGCATTGTTGTTGGGTTTGGCTGCCATGTCTGCTTCTTTTTCAAAATTCTCTGTAAGGTCCTCTCTGGGGTGTTCTGCTTTAGCTTCTCTTAGCTTCTTCTTCAGAGTCCTTTCAAGTTCAGGATCAGCTTCAACAAGAATGTTTTTATCCCTGTTTCTGCTCATATGAAAAAGAAGAGAACAAAAGGGAGTAGTGGAATCCTCTATGTCATAGTATAGAGATTCCTTGATGTATCAGAGGAAAAGAAGAATAGAGGAATGAGGTAGAGAGAGAATGAGAAGAATTCGAACACAGAGGGAGAGAGAGGGTTCGAATTATAAGTAGAAGAGAAGTGTTAGCAAATAAATAGAAAGAGATGAGAGAGAGAGAGAGTATTCAAAAATTAAAACAAAAAAGATTTAAAAAAGGATTTTAAAACTAAAAAGATTTTTAATTAACTAATTGTTTTAGTTTAAATTAAAAAGATTTTTGGAAAAGTGGTTAGTGATTTTTGAAAATTGGAAGTGGAAAAGTGGTTAGGTGGTTTTGAAAAAGATAAGAAATAGTAATTAGTTGAAAAAAGATTTGAAAACAATTTTGAAAAGATAAGAAGTTAGAAAAAGATTTTGAAATCAAAATTTTAAAAAGATATGATTGAAAAAGATTTGATTGAAAAAGATATGATTGAAAAGATATGATTGAAAAGAAAATCAAAAAGGGAATTAAAAAGATTTGATTTTTAAAATTGATGACTTGACTAACAAGAAACTAAAAGATATGATTCTAGAATTCAAAGATTGAACCTTTATTAACAAGAAAGTAACAAACTTGAAAATTTTTAATCAAAACATTAATTATTAGCAAGGATTTTTGAAAATATGGGAAGATAAGATTTTAAATTATAAATTAAAACATGAAAATTTGAAAAAAAAATTTGAATTTGAAATGAAATTACCTCCCCTGTGTCATCCTGGCGTTAAACGCCCAGGATGCTATCCATTCTGGCGTTTAATGCCCAGAATGCTACCTCTTTGGGCGTCAGCCAGATACTTTGGCTGGTGTTTAACGCCAAAATTCCTTCCTTACTGGGCGTTTTTCTAAACGCCCAGCTTTTTCTCTGTGATTCCTCTGCTGTATGTTCTAAATCTTCATTTCTCTGTATTATTTACTTGAAAATAGATATTTTTTATTTTTTTTGAATTTTTAATTAGGAGAGAGAAAAATAACAAAATGACACAAAACATGAAAAATTAAGATCAGAACAAGTAATGCATGCAAGAACACTTTGAATGTCAAGATGAACACCAAGAACACTTTGAAGAACATGATGAACATCAAGAACATATTTTTGAAAATTTTTCAGAAAAGAAAGATATGTAAGACACCAAACTTAGAAATTTTTAATGTTTAGACACTATGGATTTGAAAATGTATATGAAAAACAAGAAAAGACACAAAACAGGAGAATTCAAAGATCAGAACAAGGAAAATCATCAAGAACAACTTGAAGATCAATGAAAAACACAATGCATATGTTTTCGAAAATTAAGAAAATTAAAGCATGCAATTGATACCAAACTTAAAATTTAACACTAGACTCAAACAAGAAACACAAAAAATATTTTTAGTTTTTATGATTTTATTAAATTTTTTTTGTATTTTTTCGAAAATAAGATAAAAGGCTTAAAAATAAAATTACCCAATCTAAGCAACAAGATGAACCGTCAGTTATCCAAACTCGAACAATCCCCGACAACGGCGCCAAAAACTTGGTGCACAAAATTGTGATCACACTTTTCACAACTCCGCACAACTAACCTGCAAGTGCACTGGGTCGTCCAAGTAATACCTTACGTGAGTAAGGGTCGATCCCACGTAGATTGACGGCTTGAAGCAAGCTATGGTCATTTTGTAAATCTCAGTTCATCAGAGTCTCCAGAATACAGAGTGGTGCTTCTCAACTTGCATCTGAAAAACAATAATATTATATGGGAAGAGAACCATGGATTCTTAGTATGGTTAAGGTGCTCACATATATAATAAATAAGGTCTCGGGAAAGCTAAAGGCAATTCTAGAATGCTGAAACTCATATTATAATTCTTAAGGAACTAAAACAAAAACCATAAGTAGGGGTAGATATCTACGGTTCTTAAGGTTTTAATTCAATCCTAACTTGATCTCTCAAATAACAATCCCTTTACTATCTCATGAAACTCTAACTCTACAATTCACCTCCTACCTCCTCCAACCTTCCAGATTCACTAATGCACAGACAAACATACAATCAAAGATAAACAAAATTAGAATGCAATTACAGCAAGTAGTAAATATAGCAGGTAAGGATAGATTATCAATTAGGCAAACCCGAGAAATGCAAACTCAAGTAAAACATACAAATGCATGTGATGAATGCCTTTCGTACTGGCCTTAAGCTCACGTGTCGGTTACTTTTCCAGAACCTGACACATGTAGTAGCTAACCCAGACATTGTCTCTAAGTTGCGAATCTCCAAGAGGATCATAAACGAAGGAGAATGCCTTTCCACATGGAAGGAGTGTGCCTTTTCACCTTCTCCTAGAGGATATACGAAGGAGAGTGCCTTTCTACATCGAAGGAGTGTGCCTTTCTATCTTGCAACCAGAGAAGAATATGGGGGAAATAATACGAAGGAGAGTGTCTTTCCACTTTTTCCATATCCTCATCACGACAAGAGAGGGAACTTCCGTCCTAAACTTGCCATCCGAACACATTTTCAAGTTAACACGCAAGCGGGATCGCACCCAGACCTTGCCATCTCGACCATCTCAGCCACACACACATCTCAACCATTCTGGCCACACCCAGTCATCCTCAATCTCATCATTAACATCTTAATTCAGTTACTCTAGACCTTCATTTACTTCTAAGTATCCTTCCTATCTATAGCTTAACCTCATCACTACACTTAAAATTAATCTTTAGGGGCTAAAAAGATAAAAATAGAGGTTTAAAATCATGTTCAAAACTCAAAAATCCCATTTGTTGAAAACAGGGGTCACGCGTATGCGTGGAAGTGCATTTCTGAAAGGTCACGTATATGCATGGGCCACACGTATGTGTGGGAGTACAATTTTCTATGCTCGTATACGAAAGCACCCTGCTCGCGTACGCGAGATACCCAACCCGAAAAGGTTGGTCGCGTCACGTGCAGGTGGTCGCGTACGCGAGTTATGTAGAACAGCGAAAATGTTGAATGCTGCAGAATTTTCATCTTTGCACTCTAAGCTTCCGACGCGCATAACTTTTTTGTTTGAAATCATTTTTCTTCTAATCTTCAAACAGTGTAAACTTCATGTTCCCATTTTCCTATAAAAAAGATTGAAGCAATTTGAGGGTCCGGAAGCAAGTTATGGCTCGACAAAGTTCGGCCAAAAACCAAGTTTTCACCAAAGACTTCTAAACCTCTATTTCACTAATTTCCTTTACCAAAACCAAAATTCTACATTTCAAAATGACTCCAAACTTACTCAACACAGCTTTATATTCAATCACAACCAACCTTGCCTCTATTTGAACTACTTCACTCCACAATTCCTCAAATATACAACCACAATTGTCAATTTATCAACATCCATATGTTCACATTTATAATCCTCATTCATTAACTTCAAAATCGTCATTCATCAATCAATTTTACTAACACCAACCACATTCACATCAATAAATCATCAATCTAGCAATACCTCATCATTTTAACATATATAGACAACTAAAATCGTTAAACATGCACCAAACACATATTCAACTTATCCTATAGTCATCTAACCTATGTTTTTACGAAATATTATATATTAAATACGAGAAACCAAAACCATACCTTGGCCAATTTTTTCCCAAGCTCGAACTCCTCAATTCAAACTTCCAAGGTTCCAAATCAAGTGCTATAAGGTCCAGCCAACAAAGCTTGATTTCAAGCATTCCAATTCACCGATTAAATCTCCAATTTAACATAAACTCAATCTAATTCCATGAAATTCACCAAATTAATAACTAGGGTTCATATTTGGATAACCACAAGGGTTTGGAGTTTTCTTACCTTACCCACAGAGTATTTAGACAAAACCCATTAATTTTCTCAAGTTAATTCAATCCTAACACATCAAAACATCAAAATCCTCAATACCCATTAACCCAAAAATGGAATCTGAATAAAAGGGAATGGCTGGGCACAAAAACAAAGTTTCTTACCAAATTGTTTGGTAGATTTTGTAGAGAATTTCAAGACAAATGCATGACCTCTGACGGCTCGACAATCGGAGCTCCGACTTGAAAGTTATTGAGAACTGAAATTGGAGCAAGGGTTGCTAATGGGGTTTCTTCCCCTTCCTTAAGTTTCCAGCATGAAACAAAGCATTGGAAGGAAGAAAGGCTATTTCTCTTTAAGTGGAAATGAAATTGGATTGGGCCTTGGGCCCGTTTTGGACTCGATTCGCCCGGTTTAGCCTATTCGGTCCAATCTTGAGTCAAATTCTTTAAAATTAATGTCAAAATTCTTATTTTAATTTTTTCTATCTCATTAAACTATAAAAATTTCATTTCCTAATTGCTTGATTAATAATTAATTTATTGGTTAATTATTTACTAATTACTCGGGTTTTACATCTGACTTCAGGGGGTATGGTAGCTCCTTATTAATCAAGGGGTACTTTTCTGGTACGTTGTCGATCTGGAATTTCTCCACATTTCTATATGGCTATGGCCTTTGCTTCTCCTGAATTTGGGAGTCTAAATCATCAAGGAATACCTTTGTGGATTCCTTAGCGTTATCTCGGAGCGTTAGGCTGGCCTTGTCGCATTTGACGGCAGATACCCAATCTCGTTGGATAGTTGCAATCTGGCCTTCTGTGGTTAGGAACTTCATAACTAAATTTTGTTGAGATGAATGCGTATAGATTATTTAGTGTTTTCCTTCCCAAGATCACATTGTAAGCTGTGGAATCTTGGAGCACAACAAAATTTTGCTTGAAATACTCTCATGTTGACGCCTTCACCTACCGTGAAAAGAAGGTACACAACTCTATTAGGTTTAATGTAATGATCTCTGAGCCCAGCAACCCCAGAGAGATGAGGCTTCAAGTTTTGATCCTTTAAGCCAAAGTGTCAAATGCATTTCTGAAAAGCGAATCGGAGTCTACACCGATATCAATCAAAATTCTATTAATGATGCCGTTACACAACTTTACAGTAATACCAGGGGCTTATTATCATCTTCGAATGTGGGGACCTAGAAATATTCTAATGTGAACTGTATTGCAGAAATACTGGTTACCTTAAGGACTTCCGATGTTGTGGCTTTGACATCCTTCTTTACAACATTGACCATGACCTTAGCAGT
This sequence comes from Arachis hypogaea, assembly GCF_003086295.3. Lineage (NCBI taxonomy): Eukaryota > Viridiplantae > Streptophyta > Magnoliopsida > Fabales > Fabaceae > Arachis > Arachis hypogaea. The sequence continues at coordinate 43,969,024 of NC_092038.1, forward strand.
GTCTCCTAAGTTCTCCTGAGGTCTCACATTTCTAGGATTTTTGGTTTCCCGATCTTTATCATTGTTACGCCGACAGGGCTACCTTACATGCTGAACAAATTCGGAGAGTTTACCATCCTGGATTGTTTGTTCCAAGGAATCTTTCAAGTTAATACAATCCTCAATCTTGTGACCGTAGGACCTATGGTAATCACAAAATTGAGATTTATTTAATGAGGCCCTAGGTTGAATCTGTCTTACCTTTGGGAGGATGCTCCTATGAGAAATGTGTTGATACAACTCGGCAAGTAAGGTAATCAAGAGTGTGTATGTGGAAAACTTCCCATCCCGTGGAGTTGGCGGGTTTAGGGATGAGGTTTGACTCGTGCTTTCGACTTTGTTAGGTAACGATGCTGGGTTTTTCCTTTTTGTTGAAACCACCATGGATACGTCTTTATCTCGCATATAATCTAGGGCGATCCAGTAGATTTTTTTCATGGACTTTACATCCTTGGAAGTCTAATGCCTTCAGAAGTCTCCTTCCAATAAGCCTACAATTAAGCATAAACACACGACTTCTAGGGTCCGTGTTTTAACTTCTAGTAGCACTTTATTAAAGCTATCTAGATAGTCTCAAATGCTTTTACCGACCCTTTGTTCTACTCCAAGCAAGAAAATCAGGTGCTTAGCCTAGGTCCTCCTTATGGTGAAATTGGCTAAACATTTGATATTGACATCAGCAAATGATGAGATTGAGCCAGAAGGAAGCGTGTTAAACCATGCCATGGTCGGTCCCGACAATGTTACCGGAAAGGCTTTACATCAAATTGCATTCTTACTCCCACTAGATTCATTTTTGCCTTAAAAGAATCAATGTGCTCTTGGGGATCTGTCTTCCGTCATACTTTAAGTCGGTGGGCTTATCAAACTACTTCGGCAAGCGTACTTAGAGGAAATGAGAGGCAAATAGGGTTTGTCCCATTATCACATGTTCCTGGGTTTTCCTATGCCTTTTAGGAGTCAGGCTCCTTGGCAGAGTCCAACGCCTTTAGGCTGAAGAGACTGCGATTCGTGCCTTTCGCATCTTGGTGATTCATGACAACTTGGTGACCTCCTTTCAATCTTTTGTCATCGTGGTGAACTTGAGTCCCTTCGATTAAGGTCTCACTGTTGTGGGTCCCGCTATCGCTTAAGGATTCCATGATCATGCTCTATTCGCTCCCTGACGAGACGGCTTCGAGATCGAGATTGCTTAGATTTTGAGCATTCAGCCAAACGCTGTTCTAGTTCTAAACGGTGACGCTTCAATTCTTGCACTCGATGACCCATTTCTTACATTGCATGATGATAGTCATCCACTGAACCAGCGAAGTGGTAGGTTTCTGGATTAGGTGTCCCCTGGTTCTCATATCCAGCGGGAACGTCCTCGTGACTGGGGGTAACATCGGTTTTGTGCTTGTTGTCCCGATGTTGGTCTTTTAAAGGAGTTTCTAAATTAACTGTAGAGTGAAATCTATGATCAGCCATGATTCTTGGTGAAGTAGGGTTCTCAAAGATGGCATCAAATGTTTGTACCTAGAGCGAGTTCACAAATTGAGGGGTTAGAGATTGGAAACCCTAACTTCGGCGTGTGTAGAATCAAGCCGGAAGGTTAATCTGCAAGACACTTCGATGCTAAAGTCAGTTGAGTGTTTGAGTAGTATATTCAGATATGAGTTTACCTGTTGAGTGCTCGCTCCTTTTATCCCTACTTTTAGGGATTGCCGTTTTTCGGTATTTAGTGCTTTCATATCGTGTCCTTAATGTTGGGATTCAACGGTTTCATAGCCTGTTGGCACTACCCTTATGGTGTGTCTGGCGTTATCTCGTAACATCGAATTCTTATTTAATTATTATTTTACGAGCAGAAACCCTAGCCGTCTCTATCACCGCCACTATTCTTCTCACTACCATCGTCCATCACGCTCAAGATATTCATTTGTTTGTCATGATTCAGCCCCTCTCCTCATTCGCCAATCGCCAACTTTGTCATCGATTCGTTGTGCTCTAACACCTTATCCTGCTCAGTCGAGCTTTGCATGCTGTCCCTTGTCGTTCTCATTGCCTTGTCGCTGTCATCTGTCGTGCAGGTCTGCTCTCCACCATTCTCTGCTCAAACTGCTTATACACACTTTCTATGTTGTGACTGATGGATTTATTCTTTGATTTAACAATTTGATGTAGAAATCGGGTTTAATATTGAAAATTTCCAATGTAACAACATTAAATTTCAAGTTTGGGATTTAGGTGACAACTTTCCTTGTCTTGTGTAGGGGGGATTCATCCTGCTTGTTATAATGCATTGCATTAACAAAATGAGATGTCATAGCTTAGTCCTCTTTTGAGTATAAATATCTATCATGTATCAATTGGTAATTTGGTATTTTTGAAATTTGATGGAGTTTGGGAAAATAATTAAAAAATAATGAAAACCTTGAGAATAATGTGATCATGATTTCTTCATATTCAATCTTGAATGCTATTTTTGATTATGCATTCTCGCTTTCTATGTTTTGAAATAATAGATGCATTTACTTTCTATGTCTCTGTTCAATGATTATTTGATTAATGATTATTTGAATGTTTTGTGTTTTAAATTTTTTATTGAATGATTATTTGATTATTGATTTTCTATTCTTGAATTTGTTAAGTTGATATTTTTTTTAAATTGTAGGGCTGCTACTATTTTAATTTGCTCAATTGTTAGATTGTTGCAATTTAATTTGCTGGATTTTCTATTCAAATATTGTTCATATTCATTTGCAAAATTATTATTGTGTACCTATTGTTGTCTTTGAGATTATTTAATTGCTATGTTCTTTTCAAATTATTAATTTACTAATTTGCTAAATTGTTGTTGTTGTGATCTTTAAGATTGAGATTGACTTTTATTGGGTTGTTGAGTATTTTATTAAGGTCTTGTTCTTGTTTCCATGTATAACTTGTCCTTGTGCTCTTAAGTTTTATTAAGTTTGAGTTTGAGATAGGTTGGATGAATTTTGGTAATGGTAATGTCATCTGATGAGATTTGGCCCTTAGTAGCCTCTGATTTGGTTTATATATTGTTTATGGCATGGAACTTGGCTAGAGGTCAAAAGCTTGTAATTTTATTACACAATGAGTTAGTTGTTGGAAAACCAACTTCTAGAATTTCATTGAACAGGTGTCCTAAGGCATTTATATTAAGGTGTTTAAAAGGTATTTTTTTACTTGTATTGTTATATAGAATAAGGAAGTTATATTATAATTGTGAGATAAATTGAAGTTCCTAAGTATGTGATGCGTGAGCATCTTATACCCTTTTTCCAATTATTTTATATTATTTTTAACTAGATTTTATTTACTTTTACTAGATTTTAGTGCAAAAATCACCTTTGTATGCTACTTTGAGTATTTCTTCTATTTTGTGGTTTTAGGTGAAATTCAGAGCAGTTTGGAGAAGCCTATAGCAATAAAGGAAAATGCTGGCAGCACCCTCCCTGGGTCCTGAACGCCCACCTGGTGTTTGGTGCCAGCAAGGGGGCACAAGACCAGAAGCGTGCATCCTTCCCCTGGCGTTCAACGCCTAGTTCTAAAGTTGGACGCCAGCAAGCAGCCCATTTCACACCTATTTGGGCCTTCAAGTGGATTTACCACTTATTAGTTTTATTTTATTTTCTTTTTGTAATATTTATTTACAAATAACATCTTTTAGGTTTAGCATTTATTATTAGGTTAGTATTTAAAGCAAAAGATCAATTAGGTTTAGGATTTTTCTTCCTTCTTCACTTTTTAAAACCCTGTTTTCTCTATAAGTTATGAGCAACTAAACCTCCTGGTTAAGGTTAGGAGCTCTGTTTATTTCTATGGATTAGAACTATTATTCTTCTATTTTAATTTATGTTTGATTCAATTCTAAGGTGTTGTTTTCGTTCTTAATCTTATGAACTGGGTGGAACGAGAGTATGACCATTTTCTACATGAGTTCTTGTGATACTCGAGAGAGCTATCTCACCTGAACTACAACTTGAAAAAACTCCTTCTAAATTGCTAATTACATGAACTAATTGGGACATGTGACATATAATCCTATTAGCTTTGGGTAATAAAGGATTTTGTGGCGTTAAACTGGTTTTATGAACTTCACCCTCTGATTTCAGTTGAGCAACCACGAGAATGGCGTTTGATGAGAATTAGAGGAGATTAAATCACTAAGAGATTAAGGTTTAATCACTTATGGTCTGCCATAGAATGACTCATTTAGTGTGAAAATAGTTGGTAAGAGGTTTTAAATCCGGAAAGGTAAATATCTCCGAGACCTTTACTGTTTTCTCATTATTATTTTACACCAACCCTTTTATTGCTTTTCTATAATTAATTGCTTATTATTGTTTATGCATTCTACACATACAAACAACCTTCACTGTTTGCCTGACTAAGTCCAACAGGATAACTATTACTTGTTCAGTCTGACAATCCTCGTGGGATTGACCCTCACTCACCTGAGGTATTACTTGGATGACCCGGTGCACTTGCCGGTTATGTTGTGCGAGTTCTAATTTTGCGCACCAAGTTTTTGGCACCGTTACCGGGAATTGTTCATGATTAACAATTACCGGTTGTCTTGTTGCTTAGATTAGGTATTTTTTATTAGTTTCTATTTATTTATTTTTCTTTTTTATTTTCAATTTTTATTTGTTTATTTTCCTCAATTTTCGATTTTTATCTTAATTATCTTTCCCTTTATTTTCGAAATTGTTCTAGTTATCTTATTTTCATTTAATTTCATATTTGAAGTTTGGTGTCTCTTTAGGGTTTTGTCTTTTTTTTTTAATTCTTGATTTTTTTATTTTAATTTATTTTCAAAAATATTTTTTAGGATATTTATTTTGTTTTCGAAATTTTTTCAGTTAGTTGCTTACTTTATTTTATTTTATTTCTTTCTTTTAGGATATCTCACTGTGAGTTTTCTATACTTTGATATAGAGACTCCCACTTTTTTTGTTTCTTATTGTTTATGAGCAGGAACAGGGACAAGGAACGCCTTCTTGATTTTGACCATGAGCCTGAGAGGACCTTAATGTAACACCCTAATATTCAAATCCTTATGCTCGAGTCATAAGTCAATGATATTACGGTGGTACGACTCTCAGGTGGATTTTTAATATATAAACATAGGTAATTTCGAAAGGAGTATTAATCGAGAAGCCTGAAAAGAGTAGAAATAAAATCGCGAAGACGTATCACTCACGATTCGACAACAAAAAGATAAAACGTGAAGCCGAAAGCGATATATGGACAAGGCATAAAAGAGATTAAGAGATAGATAACAGATAGATATATATAACATAAGTAAATAGCCACTAGTCGCGACCCGCGAAGTTTAGGCCGGCTAGGGTACAGTATGAAAGTAGTTGACAATAGTACATCCTAATCTCTCCCAAAGGAAACATAAGAGTCTCTATAGGCAAGTTCCAAAAGAGTTCAACACATAATATAATATCTTCAAAACAAAGGTGGAGAGATTCTAAGCAAAACACAAAGTAGAGAAAATAAAGATCTTCGCCGTCTCTCAGACGAACCACAGCTCACTTTTGAGCACCTGGACCTGTATCTGAAAAACAAGAGATATATACGGAATGAGAACCCCGGGCCCATGGGTTCCCAGTACGGTAAAAGTGCCAAATAAATACAATGCACTGCAATAAAAACTCACTAAGCATCCTAAACTCCTTTTCACCAAGTATCCAGCTTAGATTCTCACTAATCCATAAATAGGCATCTGTCGTAAGGGGATACTAAATCTAGTTCATGTTACACATGTTTCCCAACTCGCTGATTCTTCCACGAATCAGACTCAGAATCATAAGCAAAACCATCACCAGTTGTTCTGCCTCAGCAACTCTATATCAATACATCATACCCTCGCCAGGAGCTAGTGAAATCACATCACTGCGTCTACCCAGGGAGCTCAAATTATCTCATTCAAAAATCATCATCATCATGCAATCGCATTATCAATTCATCTCATTAAGAACAGCCCTCAACATCCACCGACACCAACATAAGGGATCTCTCAGTTGTACAAACACAAAGTAATACACAAATAAGGTACAAGTAGAACAAGTAGCACGTAATCAGGTAACATAGCATATATGATATAGAAATCCAAAACAAATAGGCAAACCCAAACAATTCAAACATATGAAAATGATGTATGCCTGCCCTATGGCTGATGATATCATCTGTCGGTTATATAGCCAACCCGACATGTCCTGGTAGCTAACCATTGGACAGAAACACCCCTTGCGGAGCAAGTAGGTTTGAGCTACAACCCCCTTGCTACTACCCGCTCAACCCAGAGCCAGTGGAACAACCACTATTGCGGCTACTACCCAGGCGGGTGTTTAAAAGCTCAACCTAGAGCGAGTGGATTCACCACTACTGCCGCTACTACCCAGGCATCACAATCTCTGACCTGGAGCAAGTGGGACGAACCACAACCCTTGCTACTACCCAGGTATCTTAAGCATTAACCCGGAGCAAGCGGGACGAACCACAACCCTTGCTACTGCCCAGGTATCTTAAACATTAACCCGGAGCAAGCGGGACGAACCACAACCCTTGCTACTGCCCAGGTATCTCAAACATATATTCATTCAATCTCAATTCATATTATCAATCCTCATTGTTATCAAAACTCAAACATTAACCTGGAGCAAGTGGGACGGACCCCAACCCTTACTACTACCCAGGTATCAGAGTTACATTCATTCAACACTCCATAATTAACTCATTTATCATAAACATCATTTTTCGCCTCATACCCGGAGCAAGTGGACAACGCCACTGCCTACTACCCGGGGTTACACATTCATTCATTAATCATATATGCAATTATTCTCAGCCATAATCAATAATGGCTTTGCCGTGACCCGGCAATAACTCAGCCATCCGGCTCATGGTCCAATCAAGAACCAGCCATTTATCAATAAATATAGCCCTTCGGCTCATGGCATACACGGTACTCCCACCGTCATCCTCCATATCTCATATAATCATCGTTGATCATCATTGATCATAACTTTTCCCCTTGCTTCACTCGCAAGTTACCACATCCCCTAGCTCCTTTCTCATTGCTAGGCATATCATAATGATTTAATACATAAGGGGTGAGATCGGAGGCTTAGAAGTATGAAATTTGGCTTTTAAAACTCAAAAATCAACTTTAGCATGAAAGCAGGGCCACGCGCACGCGTACTCCACGCGCACGCGTGGATGGCCACAAAACTCATCGACGCGTATGCGTCATACACGTGGATGCGCGGATTGAAACACAGCCAGACGACGCGTACGCGTCAGCCACGCGTACGCGTGGGTGCATTTGCGCCCCAGGCACAAAACTGGCACAACTCTGGCACAACTCTCAGGAAAATGGCTGGGCATTGGGTGCAGCGCATCGACGCGCACGCACACACCACGCGCACGCGTGGATGGTGCCTTCTCGAAGAACGACGCGTACGCGCCAAGTGCGCCTACGCGTGGAGGGTCATTCTGCTAAAAAAATTTCTAAGTTAAAAGCTGCAGAATTCACAGATTCAACCCCCAATCTTCCGACGGACATAACTTTCTCATTTTAAATCGTTTTTCACCCGTTCTTCGAACGGCATGGACATCTCGGATCCAATTTCATTTCTAAACAAGTTTGGCACAAAACGGAGATCCAGAGTCCAAGTTATGTCCCATCAAAGTATGCCCAAAAATCATGTTTTTCATACAAAACCACAAAGTGCCATTTTCAAAACAAGCTATTTTCAACCCTTTTTAAAATCAACCAAAACATGCTAGTTTCAACCCTTTTTGAAACCAATCAAAATATACCAAAATCAACATCAAGCCTCCTCAACTCATACATTAACACTTTACCACGATTCACAAAACCGCCATATAACCATCTTTACCCATTTCAAACAAATGGCTAAATTACAAACATATCAACATGTCATACATCCTTCCTCATCCCAATTTCCAACAATACTATTTCCAATCAACCATCATTATACATAATCAATATCATAATCACTATCACGTGGTTTCACCCACAAATCAACCTTAATCATTCCTCAAGCATATATCACAACATACACATCTCTCATGCATTATCATACCATCAAGGCATCAATAATCATACTCACATACATGACCACATAATATATCTCAACCAAAATCCAACATACTTCATCTATACAATTTCACCCAAAATTACCAATTTCCACACTTCAACTCATCAAACCTCAATATTCAATAACTAACCCAATCATTCATATATTCATTATCTGAAATTCATCCAATCACTTGTGTCATCATACAATGCACACATCAACTTACCTTCCTTACCTCTTTCCGGCCTCCGGCCCAAAATTTACGGCCTCCGGCCCAATTTCACAATTTAAATGCATAAATCACAAATCAATACTCATTACCCAAAACATCAAATTTTCAATACAACAAGCATACAAGGCCACACAATTCTCAATCCAATCATTAATTCACATTACATACCAACTATGCATATTAGCACCAACCATTTACACAATCCAAACTTAATCCTAGGGGCATCTAGCCTAGGAATTCTCATCACACCACACGGTACTTAAATGAAACTTAAACCGTACCTCTTGTAGCCAAATCAATTGAGCCTCTTCTTTGGAAGTCTCCACCAACCTTAGCCCTAAGCCTCACCAAAGCTCCTCAAGCAACACCAATCTCCCAATTGTGCACCAAAACCATCAAATGCACTAACATAACCAATATCACATTCATACATCAACCTAGGGCTCATAAAGATGATAAATCACAAGGGTTTGAGCACTTCTTACCTCAGCCCATATGAAGTAGGGATAGAACCCACTTAGAATCCATGTTGGAGTATCCCTAAACACCCAAAATCACAAGATTTCAACACTAACTTCCCAAAAACGTGTAACAGTGGGGAATTTCGAAAACTGGGCAGAGATGAATGGAATACTCACCACAAAACTTAGATAGAATTGTAGAGGATGAGAAGAGCGACGCGTGGCCGCAAACGGCTCGTCAATCGGAGCTCCGTAGCTCAAGTTATGGTGGTTTGAAGATCAAAGAGAGTTAGGTTTTCTCTCTTCTCTTCTCTCTCCCAATTTCAGCGCCCAACACCCCTTCTTTAGGGCAAAATGAGCTGAAATGCTCATAACTAATGTTTATATATGTTGGGTCTTGGGCCCACTTAGGCCCAGTTCACTTATTTTTGTCCGTTGGCCCAATTTTGGACCAAAACCTTTAAGATTAGCGCTCTAAATCGCACTTCAAATATTTCTACCTCCCCTAATCATAATTCCTCATTTCTTAATCTTATTTACTCATAATCAATTTTCTCAGCTGCAGTACCAGATAGGTCTCAGCCGGTACTGCCGGTCAAAATTCCACTGCGCGCTTTTACGCAGAAAACTATGTCTTCTGACTCGGAAAAATTCACTGAATCCAGATATCATATTTAAATCATCAAATTCCAATTGCCAAAACTTCCACCCATATTCGCTCCTATTTAACTTATTATTTAAATAATTTCGGTTAGACCGGGTATTACACTTAAGGCAGTGTTTGCAACAAACTAAAGCTTACAAAGCTGGAAAGAATCTCACGGAAACCTTTGAAAAGGAAGTTGAAGAGACCACTATGGCAGCTAATAGAGGGAATCCGAATGCTGAAGAGTAAGCAAGGAAGGTGCTTAGCTCATACACTGCATCCATTGCTGACTTCTATGGGCGCATCATATCTGTACGTGCCATTGGTGGCAACAATTTCGAGCTTAAACCTCAACTGGTCACTCTGGTGCAACAGAACTGTCAGTTCTATGGACTCCCGCAGGAGGACCCCAACAAATTCATATCTGACATCCTACAGATCTATGATACTGTTAAGATGAATGGAGTGAACCCTGAAGTTTATAAGCTCGTGCTCTTTCCTTTTGCTATAGGGGACAGAGCAAAGTTGTGGCTTGATTCTCAGCTCAAAGAGAGCCTGGACACATGGGATAAAGTGGTCACTGGATTTCTGACCAAGTTTTTTCTACCACAAAAGTTGAGTAAACTTAGAATGGATGTCCAAACCTTCAAACAAAAAAAAGGGAGAGTCCCTCTATGAGGCATGTGAGAGATACAAGTAGATGATCGAGAGATGCCCCTCAGACATGGTTTCAGACTGGACCCGACTGTAGATCTTTTATGATGGACTCTCTAAGATGGCCAAAATGTCATTGGATCATTCTGTAGGTGGTTCTCTACACATGAAAAAGACGCCTGAGGAGGAAGATGATCTTATTAAGATGGTTGCCAACAACTAGTACATGTACACCTCTAAAAGAAACCCTGTGAACACTAGGACCACTCAAAAGAGAGGAGTCATGGAGGTGGACACACTAGACGCCATTTTGGCTCAAAACAAGCTTATGTCCCAATAGATAAGCATGATCTCTCAGCACTTGACTGGGATGCAAGTTTCAGCTGTCAACACTCAAGATGTATCATATGGTATGACTGAGAGCTACACTCAAGGGGACGTGTGTGATGCTGCTCAACCAACCATGGAGGAAGTGATTTACATGGGAAATTCCTCTAGAAATACTAACAATGATCCATATGCAAATACTTTCAACCAGTAATAGAGGAATCACCCTAACTTTGGATAGAGGGAGCAGCAGAAGCCTCAACAGGGCTTCAACAACAACCAAGGTGGAACCAATCAAAATAGGTTCAACAACAGACAGTTCGAACCCTCTCAGCAGCAAATGGAGACGTCTAAACACAGCCTCTCTGACTTAGCCATAATAGTCTCTGACCTTTCCAAGACCACTCATAGCTTTATGTAGGAGACTCGGTCCTCAATTCGGAACTTGAAAATCTAAGTGGCTTAGTTGAGTAGCAGGATACCTGAGAGACCTCCCAACACTCTTCCAAGCAACACAGAGGTAAATCCAAGGGAAGAGTGCATAGCCCTCACCATGGGAAGGGAGGCCGTGCTTAAGGGGGAGGATGATGCTAAGGATTTGAAGAAGAAAAAGGCTCAAAAGGAGACAGATAGTGCACTTATACACGCCCCAATATAAGAGCCTGAGGTACAACACCTTCAGAGCGTGCAAGAGGAGACCAAGGATAAGCAATTTGCTCAATTCTTGGCAGTCTTCAAGAAGTTTCAAATCAATATTCTTTTTGCTGAGGTTTGGAAAAAAAGCCTCCTTATATGGCCTGTTTGAAAAGTATATTTTCTAAGAAGAAGGCCCTAAGAGGAAATGAAACCGTGGTGCTGACAAAAGAGTGTAGTACACTGGTGCAAAAGAGGTTACCTCAAAAATTTCCAAATCCCGGAAGCTTCCTAATTCCCTGTAGTATAGGTACCATCACATTTGAGAAGGCACTTTGCGACCTTAGATCAGGCATAAATCTGATGCCTCTCTCTGTGATGAAGAAGCTGAGGATTCAAGAGGTGCAGCCCACAAGAATCTCATTGGAGGTGGCAGACAAGTCCCTGAAGCGGGCATTTGGAGTGGAGGAGAATGTCCTTGTAAAGGTTGAAGACCTTTACCTCCCTGCGAATTTTGTGATACTTGACACTAGAGAGGAAAAGGATGACTCCATCCTCCTAGGAAGGCCATTCCTAGCTACTGGGAGAGCCTTGATTGATGTAGAGAGAGGAGAGTTAGTCCTGAGGATGCATGAGGACCATTTGTTGTTCAAAATTACTAAGCATCAACCTCTCGCAGACAAAAGTGGTACTAGCATATAGAGCTCAATGTTCAAGCCTTCTCATTCAGTGGAAAGCCATACAGAGCCTCCGGACATCAAACCTAAGTTTGGTGTTGGGCATTCACTACCTACCATTGAAGGAAAAGGCCCCAAAAAGAAAGTACCCAAAGGCTAGAGGAACAAGAAGATTCATACTGAAGACTTCTCACCTGGCATGAGAGTGGTCTTCACAAGAAATCCAGTCATACCACACACGGTGAACAGAATCTTGTCTCTAGAGCATGTTGAATTAATTCATGAGAGCACAGGAAGAAAGTTTGCAATAAAGGGTGAAGATCTGAGCCCCTATGAACCTTCGTAAAGGAGCTGTCCATCAAGCTAATGACGATAAAGAAGCGCTTGTTGGGAGGCAACCCAACCATACGTATCCTATAGTTTAGTTTTATTTTATCTCAGTTTTACTTAAGTATTTGAGTTTGATTTCATAATAATTTATTTTATATTGAATTCCATAATTTTTCTAGTTTTTATGATGCTTGTGATCATGTATAGCACTTAGAACATGAATAGGGATGCGCAAAAGGAAAAACAGCACACCCTGGAGGAGACCTGCTGGTGGTGCCAAATGCCAGGCTAGTGTTCAGTGCCCAGGGGAGGAGTAAAGAGTTGGACGTTTAACATCCAAATGAGAGCAGTTCAAGACCATTTATATGATGTGGTGTGGAAGAAGAAGGTGATTCCCGAGGTCCCCTTCAAGCTGAAGGATGATGAGTTCTCGGAGATCCTATACCAGATTCTGAGACGGTGTTGGGAAGTTCTGGCCAACCCCATGACCGAAGTTGGAGTCTTGATGGTGAAGGAATTCTACGCCAATGCATGGGTAACGAAAAAGCATGATAAAAGCGTGAACTTAGAGCGGCTCTAATTGGCACACCACGGACAGAGGATACATCTTGGATTTTAGCCCAGAGAGTGTGAGGGTGGCGCTATTATTACCAGAGCCATGAGAGGACCCTCACTCATACATTCGTAGGGTCAACACTGACTAAAGGTTGGATCAAGTCCTTGATGAGTGGAGGAGGAATGCTCAAGGTCGGTCTTACTAGCTGGGTAGGCTTGACCTTAGGCCAGTAGATAAAGGATGGTTGGAGTTCATCTAATGCTCTATCATCCCTACAAGTAACCACTCTGATGTTACAGTCGAGGGAGCAGTGATGATCCACTGCATTATACTCGGCAATGAGGTGGAGGTACATGAGGTGATTCCTCAGGAGCTTTACAGAGTAGATGACAAGCCCTCTACCTCTGCGAGGCTGGTCTTCCCTCATCTTATTTACCGCTTATGTACAACAGATGGAGCTCACATAGAGGGAGATACCCTGCTAAAAAAGGAGAGGCCAATCACAAAAAAGGGTATGGAAAGCGCAAGGGGGCTCGTGCAAGGACCGTAGCAATAGCCAGTTTCACCACCTCCACAGGATATTCCAGAGATGCCTCAAGGGATGTACTTTCCTCCCTATGACTACTGGGATTAGCTAATCACATCTTTAGGGGAGCTGATATCATCAGTTGATCAGCTGAGGCTGGAATATCAGGACCAGTTTGCTCTCCTCCATTAGATGATGGAAGATCAAAGGAGAATGATAGAGGAGCAGAGGAGGCAAGGGAGTGACATTGAGGAGCTTAAACACTCCGGAGGATTTTCTGGAGGGAGCAGCAGCCACCATCACTAAGGTGGTCTAGTTTTATCTCTGTATTTCCTGCTTTCTATTCTAGTTGCATGATCACCTTTAGGATTTCATTGCTTTCTATTTAAGTAGTTTATTTCTAAAAACTTTTCAAGATGTCTTATGTATTGCATGATTGGTGGAAAAAAAATTCCACACAAAACTCACCGACAAGTGTACCGAGTCGCATCAAGTAGTAATTACTCACATGAGTGAGGTCGATCCCACAGGGATTGATGGATTGAGCAATTTTAGTTAGGTGATTAGTTTAGTTAAGCAAATAGTTGATGATTTGAGTGAATTGTGATCAACAGAAGCTAAATTGCATGAAAATAAAAAGGAGAGGGAAAATTGACAGAATAGTAACTGCAGAAGAAGTAAAAGAGCTGAAACTTAAAGTGCAAGTAATGTAAAGAGCGGAAGCTTAGATTGCAAGAAATGTAAAGAGCTGAAGCTTAAAGTGCAAGAAAACTAAATGACTAAATCTAAATTGCTGAGAAATGTAAATTTCTTAAAGAGCAAAAGGGATTTGGGAGCTAGGATTCAGAATTCAATAGGAAAATGTAAAGTGCAATCAATCAGAGAAGTAGAAGATGAAGTGAAGTTGCAGAAGATCTAAACATAAATGAAAAATTAATTCAAGAAATAAACAGAAAGAAAACTCAGCTCAATTATGAAATCTAAAAGAAAAATTGAAGATCTAAGAGGAGCAAGAGATTATAACACAGATCTAGATCTCAATTACACCTTTGATCAAACAGAAAATAAATTGCAGAAGAAATGTAAATGACACAACAAATGAAAATCAAATCCAATTTCTAAATTCTCAGAATTATGCAGTAGAAGAACAAAGATGAATTTCAGATCAAGAATTGAAACAGAATTCCTTCAATCTCAATCCAAAATTTAAAACAGAAAGTAGAGATTGCAGAAGAAAGTAAAATGAAAACTAGAGAGCAAGACTCAGATCCAATCTCAGTTACAGAGCTCTCAGTGAAACTAAAAATGAAAAATGAGCTAAAAGTAAAATTGAAAAGTGAGCAAAAAGGTCCTCTACAAATCAAACTAAAATTGAAGAGTGGGCTTTTCAAATTGGTGAAGAAGTGGATCCAAATTGGCTTTTGATTGAAATTGGACTAAGGAACCACCTCCAGTGGAGCGCTCAGTTATGTAACCAAACGTAGTGCTCACGTAGCTCGTCCCAGGCTCGGGCCAAGCTTCTTGACATAGTGCTCCGTTTGGTAAGGAAACGTAGCGCTCCTTTGCCTTTGAGTTGGTCTTCACTTCGAGCCCTGGTAGCCTCCTTTTGGCCAATTTCCTTCTTATGTGTAGCGCTCAGTTAGTGATTCCAACGCAGCGCTTCTTGCCTTGGAGTGAGGCTCCCTCTTCGAACCTTGGTGAAGCCACCTTGGCCAATTTCTTTGCCAAGCATAGCGCTCAGTGACTTAAGTTCACGTACCGCCCTTTCTTTCATGCGCTTGTCCCTATTTTGAACCTTGGGTGCCCCAATTTGAGTGCTTGCTCCTTGATTTTCTTTGTTGAGATCCACGAAAAAGTGAAATAAGTTAACGGAGCGCTACATGTTTGAGTGCCTCCTTGAAGCGCTCAATTAACACTCTCAACGTAGCGCCATGCCTTTGCTCCCTTGGTCTTTGCTCTAGCGCTCAATTAGAGAGCGTTGCGCTCAATTAGTGAGCACTATGCTCCTTGCCTTGGTTGAGTGCCACACTTCTTTGAATGATCACCACGCTTTTATGTCTTGGGTCACGCTTTTCAAAGCGTGACCTAAGATCCAAAGCGTACTCTAAGATTTCTTTTTCCATTTCTTCACTTACAAACAATCAAAACAACCAATCAAAACATCACCAAATTCACAAGTTTTATAAATCATTCAAAAACCAACTAATTCTAGCTTAAACCTCATGATTTTGTGTCAAATAAATGATGGTTGATTGAATTGACATAATCATGCAAATCCACTCCAAATTACTTACTTATAATGCAAGAAAGTGCATAAAACCTAATGAAACAAGTGAAAAATGCTTGAAAAGCTAGCAGGAGATGACTTGTTGATGAGCGGATAATTTATACACTTTTTGGCATTGTTTTTAGGTAGATTTTAGTAGGATCTAGCTACTTTTTAGTATATTTTTATTAGTTTTTAAGCAAAATTCACATTTCTGGTTCAGAGGCTGAAAAAGGACTGCTGATGCTTTTGGATTCTGACCTCCCTGCACTCTTAATGGATTTTTTGGAGCTAAAGAAGTCCAAATTGAGTGCTCTCAATTGCGTTAGAAAGTAGACATCCAGGGCTTTCCAGAAATATATAATAGTTCATATTTTATCCGAGTTTTGATGACGCAAACTGGCATTCAAACGCCAACCTCCTGCCCTATTCTAGCGTTAAACGCCAGAAACAGGTTACAAGCTAGAGTTAAAAGCCCAAAATAGGCTGCAAGATGGCGTTTAACTCCAAGAAAAGTCTCTACACATGAAAGCTTCAATGCTCAGCCCAAGCACACACCAAGTGGGCCCGGAAGTGGATTTCTGCATCATTTACTTATTTCTGTAAACCCTAGTAACTAGTCTACTATAAATAGGACTTTTCACTATTGTACTCACATCTTTGGACTTTTGGGAACATCTTTAGATCATCTTTAGATGTTAGTCCTTAGACATTGGGGGCTGGCCTCATAGCCATGCCTGGACCTTCATCACTTATGTATTTTCAACGGTGGAGTTTCTACACACCATAGATTAAGGTGTGGAGCTCTGCTGTCCCTCGAGTATTAATGCAAAGTACTATTGTTCTTCTATTCAATTCATGCTTATTCTTATTCTAAGATATCCATTCACATACAAGAACATGATGAATGTGATGATTATGTGACACTCATCACCATTCTCAACTTATGAACGTGTGCCTGACAAACACTTCCGTTCTACATGAAAACAAGCTTGAATGCATATCTCTTGGATTCCTGGTCCATGCATTTGATTGCCTCTCCTAACAACAGAGCCTTCAATTCCTTGAGATCAGAGTCTTCGTGTTATAAGCTAGAATCAATTGGCAGCATTCCTGAGATCCGAAAAGTCTAAACCTTGTCTGTGGTATTCCGAGTAGGATCTGGGATGGGATGACTGTGACGAGCTTCAAACTCACGAATGTTGGGCGTAGTGACAGACGCAAAAGGATCAATGGATCCTATTCCAACAAAAGTTAAAACCGATAGATGATTAGCCCTACGTAACTCGTAGCCAGACCATTTTCACTGAGAGGACGAGAGGTAGCCATTGACAACGGTGATGCCTGAACATACAGCTTGCCATAGAATGGAGTATGAAGGATTGGAAGAAGGCTATAGGAAAGCAGAGATTCAGAAGGAATAACGCATCTCCATACGCTTATCTGAAATTCCCACCAATGAATTACATAAGTATCTCTATCTTTATTTTATGTTTATTTATCTTTTAATTATCAAAACTCTATAACCATTTAAATCCACCTGACTGAGATTTACAAGATAACCATAGCTTGCTTCAAGCTGACAATCTCCGTGGGATCGACCCTTACTCACGTAAGGTTTATTACTTGGACAACCTAATGCACTTGCTGGTTAGTTGTGCGAAGTTGTGAAAAAGAGTTGAGATTACAATTGTGCGTACCAAGTTGTTGGCGCCATTGAGATCACAATTTCGTGCACCACTTGTCATCACAACACCAAACTTAAACCTTGCTTGTCCCCAAGCAAACACTAAACATAAGAAGAAATGAGATGAAACAGAGAAGCATACATGTCCTTATTTAGCAGGTAATTGAACTTGGTTCATGGGATTTTATGCAGACAAATGTAGCTCACTTATTCTTTGCTGATAGATAAGAAATGTTTCTTTAAAGGTTCACTAGAGTTGCTGCTATAATGCCTTACTTTTGATTGTTCCCTTGCTAGCTTTTTCTTTCTTTCTTTTGCTTTAGAAAGCTTATTTATTGATGAAGGCTTGGTGTCAAGTGTTGCAGCAGCCCCTTTTTGACTCAATTTTGCTTAGCACTTCTTCACCACAGACACTTGGCTCACAATTTCTTCCTAGGAACATTGATGCCCAGTATCTCTTTGGATCACTAAATGCTTTGTAACTAGGTTGCTCTTGATAATGGACTTTCGGTTGGCAATCCCAGATTAGTTAATCCAAGTGGCCAAATTTTAAAATATTCCTCAGAACCTAATTGTCCAAGCATATCCTAGTACAAAAGCACCACAGGCATATGTCCTAGGGTCCAAGCTATTGGCGTCTAGCCTTATTGTTTGTTTTTTTTTGCCCATTCTTGGATTTTCTTTTTCTTTTTCTTTCTTATTTGGCTTCATTCTCAAAAGGATATTCATTGATAACAGGCTTTATAGCAGCAAACTAATTCACACTTCAAAGAACATGTTATTATGCAGCTTTTGTTATTTGAGCTAACCATTAAATCAAACAAATACCACCACTGAATTTCATTCTAACTTCTACAACATTGAATATTCACTTTCTATTTCAAACATTTTTCTTTTATTCATGCAGCAGGGAAACAAAACAAAATTCAAGCTAATGAGGAATGACAAACATAATGCAATTCACTTGTAAGAAAACTACTCAGAATATGAAAGCGCATAACATAAAGCAATTGGAGGCATCTCATGTTTCAGGGATGCATCTTCCTTATTTAATTGAAAAACATGAAAGAAACTCCACCACCTTCTAATTGTCATGATCCTTGTTTGATTCTCCTTTCTTCTTCTTCTTCTTAGTGTAATCTTGAGGCTCTTCAACAGGGCACCTTCTATCCCAGATAGGGTCTATCAGACCTGAGAGTCCAACTTCCTCTAATCTATGCTGCATATGTGCTGAATGCTTCTTGGTTCTTGCTCTCTGATGGTCCACTAACTCTTGGCATTACTCAAATGGCTTGATCTATGGATTCAATGCTGGCATGCTGTGGGTCAAATAATCCAACTTTGCTTGGGTGTCTTCATCATACTCTATCCTATCTACATGCCTACTCTCTCCAATGGTATAATATATATTCTTCTACTGATACAGATTTTGAGTGTATTCCCCATATCTGGCTTGCCTTAGAAACAATCCTTCATGTGACTTTTGAAATTCTACTGATTGTTCCTTTTGCCCCTCAAGAATTCTTGTTTGAAATTCTTGTTGTTGAGCCATCATTTGTTGCTGCCATTTCTCTTGTTGTTCTACCATTTAGCGCTGCCAGTTCTCTTGTTGCTCTCTATCCTTCAGATACTGCTCCTATTGCCTCAGATATTATTCTTGCTATTGCTCATGTGCTCTCATGAATTGCTGAGACAATTCTTCAATGGCTCTCTGTATTTGGCTCAAATCTAATGCACTAGAAGCTTGCTCTCCCTCCACTTGTGGTCTTCTTATTCTTCCTTGGGATCTTCTTTCCTCTTGGTTGTCATCATCAGTGGCACCTTCTATTAGTCGCCTAGTGATCCCTCTGCTTCCTTTCACTTTCTCTGTATCCTCATCTTCAAAGAGCACCCCAGCCCTGTTGCACAGCCTCAGAATAGTGCTTGGGTGACCAAGCCTTGTTTTGCCTGTGTCCTCAGCCATCTCCTGAATGATGTCTACTATGAGCTGTGAGAGGTTGATTTCTCCTCCCTTTAAGATGCAATATGTCAGGATAGCTCGCTTGATTGTGACTTCTGAGGTGTTTGCAGTAGGGAGTATAGATCTCCGCACTATCTCATACCACCCTTTGGCCTCAGGTGTGAGATCTATTCCTTTTAGATGGCTTGGAGCTCCCTCTAAGTCCTGATGAGCGGATAATTTGTACGCTTTTTGGCATTGTTTTTAGTATGTTTTTAGTATGTTTTAGTTAGTTTTTATTATATTTTTATTATTTTTTAGTTAAAATTCACTTTTCTGGACTTTACTATGAGTTTGTGTGTTTTTCTGTGATTTCAAGTATTTTCTGGCTGAAATTGAGGGACCTGAGCAAAAATCTGATTCAGAGGCTGAAAAGGACTGCAGATGCTGTTGGATTCTGACCTCCCTGCACTCGAAGTGGATTTTCTGGAGCTACAGAAGCCCAATTGGCGCACTTTCAATTGCGTTGGATAGTAGACATTCTGAGCTTTCCAGCAATGTATAATAGTCCATACTTTGCCCGAGATTTGATGGCCCAAACAGGCGTTCCAAGTCAGCTCAAGAATTCTGGCGTAAAACGCCGAAACTGGCACAAGAATGGGAGTTAAACGCCCAAACTGGCATAAACGCTGGCGTTTAACTCCAAGAAAAGTCTCTACACATGAAAGCTTCAATGCTCAGCCCAAGCACACACCAAGTGGGCCCGGAAGTGGATTTTTATGTAATTTACTCATCTTTGTAAACCCTAAGCTACTAGTTCTCTACAAATAGGACCTTTTGCTATTGTATTTTCATCTTTTGATCACTTTAGATCTTAGGATCATCTTTTGATCATGTTTTTATGATTGAACCCTCTTTGGGAGGCTGGCCATTCGGCCATGCCTAGACCTTGTTCTTGTGTATTTTCAACGGTGGAGTTTCTACACACCATAGATTAAGGTGTGGAGCTCTGCTGTACCTCGAGTATTAATGCAATTACTATTGTTCTTCTATTCAATTCAGCTTATTCTTGTTCTAAGATATTCATTTGCACCCAAGAACATGATGAATGTGATGATTATGTGACGCTCATCATCATTCTCACTTATGAACGCGTGCCTGACAACCACTTCCGTTCTACATGCAAACAAGGCTTGAGTGGATATCTCTTGGGTTCCTTAATCAGAATCTTCGTGGTATAAGCTAGAATTGATGGCAGCATTCAAGAGAATCCGGAAGGTCTAAACCTTGTCTGTGGTATTCTGAGTAGGATTCAAGGATTGAATGACTGTGACGAACTTCAAACTCGCGATTGTGGGGCGTTAGTGACAGACACAAAAGAATCACTGGATTCTATTCCGACATGATTGAGAACCGACAACTGAATAGCCGTGCAGTGACAGAGCGCGTTGAACATTTTCACTGAGAGGACGGGACTGTAGCCATTGACAACGGTGATGCCCAACATACAGCTTGCCATGGAAAGGAGTAAGAAGGATTGGATGAAGACAGTAGGAAAGCAGAGAGACGGAAGGGACAAAGCATCTCCATACACTTATCTGAAATTCTCACCAATGAATTGCATAAGTATCTCTATCTTTATTTTATGCTTTATTCATAAATCATTCATAACCATTTGAATCTGCCTGACTGAGATTTACAAGATGACCATAGCTTGCTTCATACCAACAATCTCCGTGGGATCGACCCTTACTCGCGTAAGGTTTATTACTTGGACAACCTAGTGCACTTGCTGGTTAGTTGTGCGAAGTTGTGATAAAGAGTTGAGATTGCAATTGAGCGTACCATGTTGATGGCGCCATTGATGATCACAATTTCGTGCACCAAGTTTTTGGCGCCGTTGCCGGGGATTGTTTGAGTTTGGACAACTGACGGTTCATCTTGTTGCTTAGATTAGGTATTTTTCAGAATTTTTAAGAATGAATTCTAGTGTTTCAAGGTGATTTTCTTATCATCACCAAAGCTGATTGATCTTCATCAATTTAGCTCTTGAATGTAATGTCCTGCTGAAGCTTGGCTAGCCATGTCTAATTCCTTTAGACTAAAGCTTTAGACTAATATTGCATGATTCTTGGAATTCTTATTAAAAATTTTGAATTTCTTTATTTTCTTCTCCATATAATTTTCGAAAAAAAAACCAAAAAAATTACAAAATCATAAAAACCTAAAATATTTCTTGTTTGAGTCTAGTGTCTCATTTTAAGTTTGGTGTCAATTGCATGTTTTTGTTCTTCTTGCATTTATCATGTGTCTTCATTGATCTTCAAAGTTGTTCTTGATGATTTACTTGCTCTGATCTTTAAATTCTCTTTTTTGTGTGTTTTGTTGTTTCTCATATGCATTCTCAATTTGTTAGTGTCAGTAGTATACAAACTTCTAAGTTTGGTGTCTTGCATGCATTGTTTATTTGATTTTAGTTGCATTTTGATTTTTCCTCATCATTAAAAATCCAAAAAAATTTTAATTTGTATCTTTTCAAGTCAATAATACAGAGAATTGAAGATTCAGAACATACAGCAGAGGAATTACACAGAAAAAGATGGGCGTTCAAAACGCCCAGTAAGGAAGGAAAACTGGCGTTTAAACGCCAGCCAGGGTACCTGGCTGGGCGTTTAACGCCCAAAAGGGTAGTATTTTGGGGGTTAAACGCCAGAATGTATACCATTCTGGGCGTTTAACGCCAGGATGGCACAAGAGGGAAGATTTTGTTTTTAATGCAAATTTTTTTTTCAAGTTTTCAAAATTTTTCAAAATTAAATCTTTTTCAAATCATATCTTTTCAATCATATATTTTCTAAATCAATTTCTTTCCATTTTTCAAAAATACTTGCTAACAATTAATGATTTGATTCAACATTTCAAGTGTGTTGCCTTTTCTGTTGAGAAAGGTTTAATGTTTGAATCATATCTTTTCTTGTTAGCCAAGTCATTGATTTTAAAAATCAAATCTTTTTAAATTGTTTTTCAATTATATCTCTCAATCATATCTTTTTAAAACTATATATTTTCAATCATATCTTTTTAATCACATCTTTTTCAAAAATCACTTTACTTCTTTCTCAATCTTAGTTTTCGAAAATCATCAATCAATTTTCAAAATGTTTTTAAAATCTTTTTAATTTATTTTTGAAAATTTCTTCCCTTCTTCTCACATCCTAATTCTTCTACCCCCTCCTTCTATTCCTCTGACACCTCAAGGAATCTCTATATTGTGACATAGAGGATTCCATATTTTCTTGTTCTCTTCTCTTTCATATGAGCAGGAACAAAGACAAAAGCATTCTTGTTGAGGCTGACCCTGACCCTGAAAGGACCTTGAAGCGAAAGCTAAGAGAAGCTAAAGCACAAATCTCTGTAGAGGACCTAACAGAAATCTTCAAAGAAGAAGACATGGCAGCTGAAAACAACAACACTGCCAACAATGCAAGGAAGGTGCTGGGTGACTTTACTGCACCTACTCCCGACTTCTATGGGAGAAGCATCTCTATCCCTGCCATTGGAGCAAACAACTTTGAGCTTAAGCCTCAATTAGTTTCTCTAATGCAACAGAATTGCAAGTTCCATGGACTTCCATTGGAAGATCCTCATCAGTTTTTAGCTAAGTTCTTGCAAATCTGTGACACTGTCAAGACCAATGGGGTTGACCCTGAGGTCTACAGACTTATGCTTTTCCCTTTTGCTGTAAGAGACAGAGCTAGGATATGGTTGGACTCACAACCTATAGAAAGCCTGAACTCTTGGGAAAAGCTAGTCAATGCCTTCTTGGCAAAGTTCTTTCCACCTCAAAAATTGAGTAAGCTTAGAGTGGAAGTCCAAACCTTCAGACAGAAGGAAGGTGAATCCCTCTATGAAGCTTGGAAAAGACACAAACAATTGATCAGAAAATGTCCCTCTAACATGCTTTCTGAATGGAGCATCATAGGTATTTTCTATGATGGTCTGTCTGAACTGTCCAAGATATCATTGGATAGCTCTACTGGAGGATCTCTTCATCTGAAGAAGACACCTGCAGAAGCTCAAGAACTCATTGAAATGGTTGCAAATAACCAATTCATGTACACTTCTGAAAGGAATCCTGTGAACAATGGGACGAATCAGAAGAAAGGAGTTCTTGAGATTGATACTCTGAATGCCATACTAACTCAGAACAAAATATTGACTCAGTAAGTCAATATGATTTCTCAGAGTCTGTCTGGATTGCAAGCTGCACCAGGCAGTGCTAAGGATGCTTCATCTGAAGAAGAAGCTTATGATCTTGAGAACCCTTCAATGGAAAAGATGAATTACATGGGAGAACCCTATGGAAACACCTATAATCCTTCATGGAGAAATCACCCAAATCTCTCATGGAAGGATCAACAGAGACCTCAACAAGGTTTCAACAACAATAATGGTGGAAGAAACAGGTTTAGCAATGGCAAGCCTTTTCCATCATCTTCTCAGCAACAGACAGAGAATTCTAAGCAGAGCCACTCTGACTTAGCAACCATGATCTCTGATCTAATCAAAACCACTCAAAGTTTCATGACTGAAACAAGGTCCTCCATTAGAAATTTGGAGGCACAAGTGGGTCAGCTGAGTAAGAAAGTTACTGAACTCCCTCCTAGTACTCTTCCAAGCAATACAGAAGAGAATCCAAAAGGAGAGTGCAAGGCCATCAACATGGCCGAACTTGGAGAGGAGAAAGAGGCAGTGGACGCCACTAAGGAAGACCTCAATGGACGTCCACTGGCCTCCAATGAGTTCCCTAATGAGGAACCATGGGAATCTGAGGCTCACACTGAGACCATAGAGATTTCATTGGATTTACTTCTACCATTCATGAGCTCTGATGAGTATTCTTCATCTGAAGAGGATGAAGATGTCACTGAAGAGCAATTTGCTAAGTACCTTAGAGCAATTATGAAGCTAAATGACAAGTTATTTGGTAATGAGACTTGGGAGGATGAACCCCATTTGCTCACCAAAGAACTAGCTGACTTGTCTAGGCAGAAACTACCTCAAAAGAGACAGGACCCTGGGAAGTTCTCAATACCTTGTACAGTAGGCACCATGACCTACAAGAAGGCTCTGTGTGACCTAGTGTCAAGCATAAACCTCATGCCTCTCTCTGTAATGGAGAAGCTAGGGATCTTTGAGGTACAAGATGCAAGAATCTCACTAGAGATGGCAGACAATTCAAGAAAACAAGCTTATGGACTTGTAGAGGATGTTCTGGTAAAAGTTGAAGACCATTACATCCCTGCTGATTTCATAGTCCTAGAGACTGGGAAGTGCATGGATGAATCCATCATCCTTGGCAGACACTTCCTATCCACAGCAAGGGCTGTGATTGATGTTGACAGAGGAGAATTGATCATTCAAGTGAATGAAGAATCCCTTGTGTTTAAGGCCCAAGGATATCCCTCTGTAACCATGGAGAGGAAGCATGAAGAGCTTCTCTCAAAACAGAGTCAAACAGAGCCCCCACAGTCAAACTCTAAGTTTGGTGTTGGGAGGCCATAACCAAATTCTAAGTTTAGTGTTAAACCCCCACATTCAAACTCTAAGTTTGGTGTTGGGAGGTTCCAATATTGCTCTGAGTATCTGTGAGGCTCCATGAGAGCCCACTGTCAAGCTACTGACATTAAAAAAGCGCTTGTTGGGAGGCAACCCAATGTTATATTTATCTAATTTCCCTTGTTATTTTATGTTTTCTGTAGGTTGATGATCATGGGAAGTCACAAAATCAATTGAAAAAGTAAAAACAGCATGAAAAACAGAAAGAAAAATAGCACACCTTGGAGGAAAAACTTGCTGGCGTTTAAACGCCAGAAAGGGGCACCAGACTGGCGTTAAACGCCAGGAAAGGGCAAGAAGCTGGCGTTAAACGCCAGAAATGGGCACCAGCCCGGCGTTTAACGCCAGAATTGGCATAAAGAGCATTTTTGCTCGCCACTTGGTGCAGGGATGAATTTTCCTTGACACCTCAGGATCTGTGGACCCCACAGGATCCCCACCTACCACACCACCTCTCTCTTCTTCACCCATTCACCAATCACCTCAACACCTCTTCCCCAAAAACTCCTCACCTATCAAATCCCACTATTCTCCTCACCACTCACATCCATCCTTCATAAAACCTCACCTACCTCACCATTTAAATTCAAACCACTTTCCCTCCCAACCCACCCTCACATGACCGAACCCTACCCCTCTCTCCACCCCTATATAAACCCATCTTCACTCCTTCATTTTCACACAACCAAAACACTACTTCTCTCCCTTGGCCGAACCATAAAGCCACCTCCATCTCCTCTATTTCTTCTTCTTCTACTCTCTTCTTTCTTCTTTTGCTCGAGGACGAGCAAAACTTCTAAGTTTGGTGTGGTAAAAGCATTGCTTTTTGTTTTTCCATAACCATTTATGACATCTAAGGCCACAGAAACCTCTAGAAAGAGGAAAGGGAAGGCAAAAGCTTCTACCTCTGAGTCATGGGAGATGGAGAGATTCATCTCAAATGTGCATCAAGACCACTTCTATAAAGTTGTGGCCATGAAGAAGGTGATCCCCGAGGTCCCTTTCAAACTCAAAAAGAGTGAATATCCGGAGATCCGACATGAGATCCGAAGAAGAGGTTGGGAAGTTCTTACCAACCCCATTCAACAAGTCGGAATCTTAATGGTTCAAGAGTTCTATGTCAATGCATGGATCACCAAGAACCATGATCAAAGTGTGAACTCGGACCCAAAGAATTGGCTTACAATGGTTCAGGGGAAATGCTTGGATTTTAGTCCGGAAAATGTAAGGTTGGCATTCAACTTGCCCATGATGCAAGGAGATGAACACCCTTACACTAGAAGGGTCAACTTTGATCAAAGGTTGGACCAAGTCCTCATAGACATTTGTGAAGAGGGCGCTCAATGGAAGAGAGATTCAAGAGGGAAGCCAGTTCAACTGAGAAGGCATGACCTCAAGCCCGTGGCTAGAGGATGGTTGGAGTTTATCCAACGCTCAATCATTCCCACTAGCAACCGGTCCGAAGTTACTATAGACCGGGCTATCATGATTCATAGCATCATGATTGGAGAGGAAGTAGAAGTTCATGAGGTTATATCCCAAGAACTTTATAAGGTGGCGGACAAGTCCTCTACCTTGGCAAGGTTAGCTTTCCCTCATCTCATTTGTCACCTCTGTTATTCAGTTAGAATTGACATAGAGGGAGACATCCTCATTGATGAAGACAAGCCCATCACTAAGAAGAGGATGGAGCAAACAAGAGATCCCACTCACCATGAAATCCCTGAGATACCTCAAGGGATGCACTTTCCTCCACAAAACTATTGGGAGCAAATCAACACCTCCCTAGGAGAATTGAGTTCCAACATGGGACAACTAAGGGTGGAGCACCAAGAACATTCCATTCTCCTCCATGAAATTAGAGAAGATCAAAGAGTCATGAGAGAGGAGCAACAAAGGCAAGGAAGAGACATTGAGGAGCTCAAGCACTCCATAAGATCTTCAAGAGGAAGAACAAGCCGCCATCACTAAGGTGGACCCGTTCTTTAATCTCCTTGTTCTTTATTTTTCTGTTTTTCGAATTCTTATGCTTATGTTCCTCTATGTTTGTGTCTTATGATCATTAGTGTCTTAGTGTCTATGCCTTAAAGTTATGAATGTCCTATGAATCCATCACCTTTCTTAAATGAAAAATGTTCTTAATTGAAAAAGAGAAGAATTGCATAAATTTTGAATTTTATAACAAATTAATTATTTTGATGTGGTGGCAATACTTTGTTTTCTGAATGTATGCTTGAACAGTGCATATGTCTTTTGAATTTGTTGTTCATGAATGTTGGCTCTTGAAAGAATGATGAAAAAGGAGACATGTTACTGAGGATCTGAAAAATCATAAAAATGATTCTTGAAACAAGAAAAAGCAGTGAATTCAAAAAAAAAGAGATAGTACATGAAAAAAAAGAGAGAAAAAGAAACAATAAAGTCGTGATCCAAGGCAAAAAGAGTGTGCTTAAGAACCCTGGACACCTCTAATTGGGGACTCTAGCAAAGCTGAGTCACAATCTGAAAAGGTTCACCCAGTTATGTGTCTGTGGCATGTATGTATCCGGTGGTAATACTGGAAGACAGAGTGCTTTGGGCCACGACCAAGACTCATAAAGTAGCTATGTTCAAGAATCATCATACTTAACTAGGAGAATCAATAACACTATCTGGATTCTAAGTTCCTAGAGAAGCCAATCATTCTGAATTTCAAAGGATAAAGTGAGATGCCAAAACTGTTCAGAGGCAAAAAGCTAAAGCCCCGCTCATCTAATTAATACTGATCTTCATAGATGTTTTTGGAATTCATTGCATATTCTCTTCTTTTTATCTTATTTGATTTCAGTTGCTTGGGGACAAGCAACAATTTAAGTTTGGTGTTGTGATGAGCGGATAATTTGTACGCTTTTTGGCATTGTTTTTAGTATGTTTTTAGTATGTTTTAGTTAGTTTTTATTATATTTTTATTAGTTTTTAGTTAAAATTCACTTTTCTGGACTTTACTATGAGTTTGTGTGTTTTTCTGTGATTTCAGGTATTTTCTGGCTGAAATTGAGGGACCTGAGCAAAAATCTGATTCAGAGGCTGAAAAGGACTGCAGATGCTGTTGGATTCTGACCTCCCTGCACTCGAAGTGGATTTTCTGGGGCTACAGAAGCTCAATTGGTGCGCTCTCAATTGCGTTGGAAAGTAGACATCCTGGGCTCTCCAGAAGTGTATAATAGTCCATACTTTGCCCGAGATTTGATGGCCTAAATAGGCGTTCCAAGTCAGCTCAAGAATTCTGGCGTAAAACGCCGGAACTGGCACAAGAATGGGAGTTAAACGCCCAAACTGGCATAAAAGCTGGCGTTTAACTCCAAGAAAAGTTTCTACACATGAAAGCTTCAATGCTCAGCCCAAGCACACACCAAGTGGGCCCGGAAGTGGATTTTTATGTAATTTACTCATCTTTGTAAACCCTAAGCTACTAGTTCTCTACAAATAGGACCTTTTGCTATTGTATTTTCATCTTTTGATCACTTTAGATCTTAGGATCATCTTTTGATCATGTTTTTATGATTGAACCCTCTTTGGGAGGCTGGCCATTCGGCCATGCCTAGACCTTGTTCTTATGTATTTTCAACGGTGGAGTTTCTACACACCATAGATTAAGGTGTGGAGCTCTGCTGTACCTCGAGTATTAATGCAATTACTATTGTTCTTCTATTCAATTCAGCTTATTCTTGTTATAAGATATTCATTTGCACCCAAGAACATGATGAATGTGATGATTATGTGACGCTCATCATCATTCTCACTTATGAACGCGTGCTTGACAACCACTTTCGTTCTACATGCAAACAAGGCTTGAGTGGATATCTCTTGGGTTCCTTAATCAGAATCTTCGTGGTATAAGCTAGAATTGATGGCAGCATTCAAGAGAATCCGGAAGGTCTAAACCTTGTCTGTGGTATTCTGAGTAGGATTCAAGGATTGAATGACTGTGACGAGCTTCAAACTCGCGATTGTGGGGCGTTAGTGACAGACGCAAAAGAATCACTGGATTCTATTCCGACATGATCGAGAACCGACAGCTGAATAGCCGTGCTGTGACAGAGCGCGTTGAACATTTTCACTGAGAGGACGGGACTGTAGCCATTGACAACGGTGATGCCCAACATACAGCTTGCCATGGAAAGGAGTAAGAAGGATTGGATGAAGACAGTAGGAAAGCAGAGATACGGAAGGGACAAAGCATCTCCATACGCTTATCTGAAATTCTCACCAATGAATTACATAAGTATCTCTATCTTTATTTTATGCTTTATTCATAAATCATTCATAACCATTTGAATCTGCCTGACTGAGATTTACAAGATGACTATGGCTTGCTTCATACCAACAATCTCCGTGGGATCGACCCTTACTCGCGTAAGGTTTATTACTTGGACGACCCAGTGCACTTGCTGGTTAGTTGTGCGAAGTTGTGATAAAGAGTTGAGATTGCAATTGAGCGTACCATGTTGATGGCGCCATTGATGATCACAATTTCGTGCACCAAGTCCCTTTCCCGGTCTCTGCCTTCAAAGCATAACCCATGTAATATCACATCAGGGTCATTCTCACCCTGCAATCTTTCCTCAAAGCTAAGCTCTCCATAGGTTATTACTCTCAACTGTAGGACCCTCATGACTGATGATGGACTAAAATCTACCTCAACACCCCTGACATAGCTCTTATAAGGGGGGCTGTTCTCGCTTGTCTTCATAGCATTTGCGTAGAATTCTTTTATCATAACTACATTGATGTTAGTGAAAGGGTCACACAAAAGTTCCCATCTCCTCTCTGTGGTGATTTTTCTCATGATAGAGTACTCCCCTTTACGCAGTCTAAACCCCATTTCTGGAATGACATGCTTTGATTCCATGAGCCTATGATACCTTGATTCATGAAACTGAGACTTAAATCTCTTTGTATCATAGGTTGATGGTTCGGCCACCACTGAATCCTTGCCTTTCCTTCTTCTAGAACTTGAAAAGCCATAAATTAAGAAGGAAAGAAAGAAGAAGAGGGGTGGGCTTCAGTTAAAACTCGGTCTTGTTATGAAATGGGATAGGGAATAAGTTATTGTTGGCTCTTTTGTGTAGTCTTTAGGTAAATAGGAGATGCTGCAATGTGTTTGGGATAGAGGGTGTGAATGAAACAAAGGCTTATAAGTGAAGAAGTCTTGTATGAAGAGAAAAGGGATATGTAAGCTATAAAGTGTCACCACCTGTTTATAGTCAAGGCATGAATCTTTGAACAAAACCACAAGTGAGGAAAGCTTTTCGGTTAGGCAAATGAAGGGTGAAGATTGAGCAAAATACTGTGGGGAGCTCATAGCATGGACGGCTTGCATGCATAGTTGAAGGTTGACAAGGATTGCCTCCAAGGGTTCAAAACATGCAGATTTTGTTTCCCAAGAGAGCACGCTTCTCTAAGCACATGTGACCCTCTTTTTGCCTTGTCATGACCATGCTTGCTCCCTTTCTTTGTCTCCTTCTCAATCTTCTTTGTCATACACAATTAAGTCAAAGCAATGGTAAACATTGGAATAAATTTTGGTACAGTGGTGTGGTGATGAGTAACAAAGAAAGATAATTCTACATGTTCCTTATTTAAATGACCAATCATGCTCCTTGGATTTTGAACAAAGATTTGGTGGATACCAAACTTGTTCTCTATTAAGGGATCCATGTAAAACTCAATGAGTATCTGCCACAATTGGCACATTCATTATAAAGAACATTTTATTTCTTACTATGATACTATAAGCTAAAAAATATGAAGCAATGTATGATCCATCTATTCATAAATTTGATCCTATGAACAAAAATGATTTTTCTGAAATTCTCTGCATATGTAAACACCAAACTTAATGTTTGGCTATACACTCCATCAAAATGAGTAAGCATATATCCTAAGAAATCTTGAGAAGCTATTTTGGAGTGCCTTCAGGCACACCAAACTTAGAAGTCTAGCATATGCTTTAAGACAATGTATGCGATTATCAAATATACTCATGAGAACTCAAATTTATGCTAGAAGGACCATTGATTATTGAAATTAAAACCAAAGCAAGAATATTAAATCATGGGTTGCCTCCCATGGAGCACTCTTTTATTGTCACTAGCTTGATATTGGGCCCTCATTAGGGTGGTTGATGATTGTGATGTCTCAGTTTGTCTTCTCTCACAGTAAGCTTCCTTCTAGTGTCTTGATGTTCAACCTCTGCATGCTCCAGTGAGAGTATCCTGTTGATAATGTAGTAATCATCAGATTGTTGATTTGTCCCCAACTGCTGGTAAATTAGCTACACTTTATCTCCCTTTGAAATCCTTCAGTTGGGATCTTTTTATTTTTCCACCATTTTGGACCCTTTTTTTTGCTTTTCTTCCCCCTTTTTTGGTGATTTTTCTCCTTTGACAGTGAGTTGTGTTTTGGAATCTGTCTTCTTAGTGGCTAACACCTCACTTCCTTCTTGCTTTCTCTCATCATTCTTTAGAGTTGCATTCTCCTTTTGTCCTGCTTTGCTGCTTGTCTCTTGCTCTGGAAGAGAATTAATGAGTGTCTTGTTGGTTTCTTCCTTCCACTGCAAGTCTTCTTTGTCAACCTCCATGCATTTTTTCTTTTCATCATTATGTTGTGCTTCTGGAAAGACATTCAGAGTAATGCTTTCATCATGCACCCTTAGGGTCAGCTCTCCTTGTTCAACATCTATGATGGCCCTTGCTATGGCCAAGAAGGGTCTTCCCAAGATAATAGAGTCACTCCCTTCTTCTCATAGATCTAGGATCACAAAGTCTGCTAGGAATATGAATGTCCTTACTTGGACCAGGAGATTTTTAATCACTCCTCTAGGAAATACCAATGATTTATCCACGAGCTCTAGTGACATTTGTGTGGGCTTTAACTCCTCTATGCATAATATTATCATCATAGAATAGGGAATTAGATTGATGCTTGCTCCTAAATCACATAGTGCCGTATCAATGGTTAGACTACCAATGGTACATGGCAGGAAGAAGCTCCCAGGATCCTTGAGTTTTGGTGGAAGGCCCCTTTGAATTACAGTACTGCATTCTTCAGTGAGCATAATGGTTTCCTTCTCTTACCAATTTCTCTTTTTGTTGATAAGCTCTTTCAAGAACTTTGCATATAGAGGCATCTGCTCTAATGCTTCAGCCAGGGGGATATTAATCTCCAACTTTTTGAAGACTTCAAGGAATTTGGGGAAGTGCTGATCCTTCATCTCCTTGTTGAACCTTTGAGGGTATGGCAAGGGAGGTGTGAAAGTCTTCTCTAACTGCTTCTGTCCTTGAGATGGTTCTTCCATCACTTGCTTCCCTTTCCTTGAATCTTGTGGCTGGTCATCCTTCTCTTTAAGCTTCTCTTGAGCTTGCTTGCTTGCTGTCACCTCTTCTTTGTTGCTGGCTTCCTCTTTCTCAGTTGGCCTCTTGTCATTTTTTATAGGCTTCTTGTTGGCTTCTTTGTTATTCACCAAGGTCCTTCCACTCCTTAATTGAATAGCTTTACATTCTTCTTTGGGATTTGGAATGGTATCACTTGGGAGTGAGCTTGTTGGCCTTTCAATCACAGATTGCTTGGACAATTGTCCAATCTGCCTCTCTATGTTTCTCATTGAAGCTTCATGATTCTTGCTTGTTAGTTCCTGCTGCTTCATCATCTTTTCCATCAGTATCTCTAAGTTGGAGATCCTTTGAGTATCTTGTGGTATCTATGGCTGATTGTGAGATGTTGAGGGTGGATGATGATTATTTTGGTTAATGGCTGGATTATTGGACGGATAATAGTTGGAATTGGGATGATTGTTTTGGGGTTTTCTGTATGGATTGGGGTTAGTGTTTTGATGGTTGTTATTATCTGTATTTCTTGAGTTATTGTGGTTTGAATTTCTTTGCCATGGCTGCTGGTTTTGATTCTGGTTGTCTCCCCATCTCAGGTTCGGATGGTTCCTCTAGGAAGAGTTGTAAGTATCTCCATGAAAGTCATTTAATCCAGAACCTTGGTTATGCACATATTGAACTTGTTCCTACTGCTGATCCTCTTGGTTTTCTTCATTTTGTCCCCATGTGGGTGATGGTTGACTTGTATTCACTGCTGCAACTTGGAGGCTATCAATTCTCTTGGCCATTATCTCCATTTGTTGTTGGATTTGTTGGTGCATCACCTTCTTTTGAGCTAAAATAGTGTCCACTTCTTCAAGATCCAATACACCTTTTCTTTGGGCAGGTTGACATTGCCTCTGATGACTATAGAAGTATTGATTGTTTGTTACAGTGTCAATGAGATTTTAAGCCTCCTCAGCTGTTTTCATGAGTTGTAGTGACCCTCCTGCTGAGTAGTCAAGTGCCTCTTGAGCTCTCAATGTCAGTCCTTCATAGAAGTTTTGAAGTTTATCCCATTCATTGAACATATCTGGTGGGCACTTCCTGAGTAAAGCTTTGTATCTTTTCCATGCATCATACAGTGACTCTCCATCCATCTGAGTGAATATTTGGACCTCTATTTTGAGTTTGATAATTCTTTGGGGAGGATAGAACTTGGATAAGAACTTGTTCACTAGATCTTCTCAATTGTTGATGCTTTCTCTTGGAAATGTCTCCAACCATTGAGTAGTTTTCTCTCTGAAGGAAAATGGAAACAGTAATAGCTTGTAAATGTCATGATGCACACCATTGGTTTTCACTGTGTCACAAATCCTCAGAAAAGTGGATAAGTATTGGTTTGGATCTTCAAGTGGGCCTCCTCCATAGGAACAATTATTTTGTACCAAAGTGATGAGCTGGGGCTTCAATTCAAAGTTGTTTGCATTGACATTGGGAGTAAGGATGCTACTCCCACAGTGCCTTGGGTTGGGGAAAGTGTAAGAGGCTAAAACTCTTCTCTGAGGTTGGCCATTGTTATTGGCTACTTCATCAGGTGGATTAGGATGATTCCCTTCCATTTCTTGGTTTTCTTCCTTAGAATCTACCTCTCCAATGATTCCCTCCCCTCTTGCTTCTCTTCGTAATCTCCTGAGAGTTCTTTCGCCAGTCTCACAGAAGGTAGAGACCTCTCCCCTTGCTTCTGTCATATAACCAAAATAATAAGAAACACATATAGCACTCTGTAGCTTGAGTGCAGTGAGAGTTAGTGGAGACAAAGTCTGTAATAGTTAGTGTGATTGTCAAAAATAAAGAAAAACAAAGAAAAAGTGCTTAATCTAGACCACCACCTTACTTAATCATTGTTAATCTTTATCAATCTCTGGCAACGGCACCAAAAACTTGATCGGTGGAAAAACGATTCCACACAAAACTCACCGGCAAGTGTACCGGGTCGCATCAAGTAGTAATTACTCACATGAGTGAGGTCGATCCCACAGGGATTGATGGATTGAGCAATTTTAGTTAGGTGATTAGTTTAGTTAAGCAAACAGTTGATGATTTGAGTGAATTATGATCAACAGAAGCTAAATTGCGTGAAAATAAAAATGAAAGGGGAAATTGACAGAATAGTAACTGCAGAAGAAGTAAAAGAACTGAAACTTAAAGTGCAAGTAATATAAAGAGCTAAAGCTTAAATTGCAAGAAATGTAAAGAGCTGAAGCTTAAAGTGCAAGAAAACTAAATGACTGAATCTATATTGCTGAGAAATGTAAATTGCTTGAAGAGCAAAAGGGATTTGGGAGCTGGAATTCAGAATTTAATAGGAAAATGTAAAGTGCAATCAATCAGAAAAGTAGAAGATGAAGTGAAGTTGCAGAAGATCTAAACAGAAATGAAAAATTACTTGAGGAAATAAACAGAAAGAAAACTCAGCTCATTTATGAAATCTAAAAGAAAAATTGAAGATCTAAGAGGAGCAATGAGATTAGAACACAGATCTAGATCTCAATTACACCCTTGATCAAACAGAAAATAAATTGCAGAAGAAATGTAAATGACACAACAAATGAAAATCAAATCCAATTTCTAAATTCTCAGAATTATGCAGCAGAAGAACAAAGATGAATTTTAGATCAAGAATTGAAACAGAATTCCTTCAATCTCAATCCAAAATTTAAAACAGAAAGTAGAGGTTACAGAAGAAAGTAAAATGAAAACTAGAGAGCAAGACTCAGATCCAATCTCAGTTACAGAGCTCCAATGAAACTAAAAATGAAACTAAGCTAAAAGTAAAATTAAAAAGTGAGCAAAAAGGTCCTCTACAAATCAAACTAACTCCTATTTATACACTTTCTATTTTTTATTTTCAGAACTTAGAGTGAGCTTTTCAAATTGGTGAAGAAGTGGATCCAAATTGGCTTTTGATTGAAATTGGACTAAGGAACCACCTCCAATGGAGCGCTCAGTTATGTAACCAAATGTAGCACTCACTTAGCTCGTCCCAGGCTCGTGCCAAGCTTTTTGACATAGCGCTCCGTTTGGTAAGGAAACGTAGCGCTCCTTTGCCTTTGAGTTGGTCTTCACTTCGAGCTCTAGTGGCCTCCTTTTGGCTAATTTCCTTCTTATGTGTAGCGCTCAGTTAGTGATTCCAACGCAACGCTTCTTGCCTTGGAGTGAGGCTCCCTCTTCGAACCTTGGTGAAGCCACCTTGGCCAATTTCTTTGCCAAGCATAGCACTCAGTGACCTAAGTTCACGTAGCGCCCTTTCTTTCATGCGCTTGTCCCCATTTCGAACCTTGGGTGCCCCAATTTGAATGCTTGCTCCTTGCTTTTCTTTGTTGAGACCCATGAAAAAGTGAAATAAGTTAATGGAGTGCTACATGTTTGAGTGCCTCCTTGTAGCGCTCAGTTAACACTCTCAACGTAGCGCCATGCCTTTGCTCCCTTAGTATTTTCTCTAGCGCTCAATTAGAGAGCGTTGCGCTCAATTAATGAGCGCTATGCTCCTTGCCTTGGTTGAGTGCCACACTTCTTTGAATGATCGCCACGCTTTTCAAAGCGTGACCTAAGATCCAAAGCGTGCTCTAAGATTCCTTTTTCCATTTCTTCACTTACAAGTAATCAAAACAACCAATCAAAGCATCACCAAATTCACAAGTTTTATAAATCATTCAAAAACCAACTAATTCTAGCTTAAACCTCATGATCTTGTGTCAAATAAATGATGGTTGATTGAATTGACATAACCATGCAAATCCACTCCAAATTACTTACTTATAATGCAAGAAAGTGCATAAAACCTAATGAAACAAGTGAAAAATGCTTGAAAAGCTAGCATAAGATGACTTGTCATCACTACACATTAAGCTTAAAAAGAAAATTCTATTGAAAAAGAAGAAGTACAATGCATAAGATCTTGAGTTATATTATGAGTTATTCTGCTTACTTTGATGTGGTGGCCTCACTTCTATTTTTTAATGTATGAATTAACTGTGCATATTTGATATTGGAGTTGAGTATATTGGTTCTTGAGAAATAGGAATTTAGAAAAATAATATTAATTCTCTGAAATATAAAAAAAGATTGATTCTCGAAGCAAAAGAAACAGCAAAAAGAATTGAAAAGAAAAGAAAAATCAAAAGAAAAAGAAAAAGGTCCAATACTTTGAGCATCAATGGTTACGAAGGTCAAAACTGATCTAAAACTCAAAAGAGTAGTTTTTCCTAACCATATGCTTTGTGGTGTGAAAGTGTCAAGTAACCCTTGAGACTGAACACTTAAAGTCATGACCCATTCTGTTACAGAGTATGCCTAAGGCTCTAAGAGCCACTGTCTGGGAGAAAAAGAAAGAGAGAATTCGAACTCAAAGAGTTCCCCAGTTAAGTGCTTGTGGCATTTATGTATCAAGTTAAGCTTGAAAACAAAATACTTAGTGTCACGACTAGGCTCAAAGGTGCAAAGCACCAAGAAAAAGAAAAGTTGTTTTCAAGAATCAATTAGAGCCTAAAAAAGAGAATCAATAATATCATTCGAGCTCTAGTTCTGAAAAATGCCAATATTTCTGAGTTTCAAAGGATAGTGAGATGCCAAACCTATTCAGAAATAGAGTGTCATAAAGCCCCATTCAGAAACTAGACCTAAGCTTCATTGACAATTCAAAGTCTTAAGCATTCTCTCTTCTTGGGTCTTATATTATTTTGGTTGCTTGAGGATAAGCAACAATTTAAATTTAGTGTTGTGATGCGTGAGCATCTTATACCCTTTTTCTAGTTATTTTTATATTGTTTTTAACAAGATTTTATTTACTTTTACTTGATTTAGTGCAAAAATTGCCTTTGGATGCTACTTTGAGTTTTTCTTGTGTTTTTGTGGTTTTAGGTGAAATTCGGAGCAGTTTGGAGAAGCTTAGAGCAATAAAGGAAAATGCTAGCAGCACCCTCTCTAGGCTATGAGCAACTAAACTTCCTGGTTAAGGTTAGGAGATCTATTTATTTCTATGTATTAGAACTATTATTCTTCTATTTTAATTTATGGTTGATTCAATTCTAAGGTGTTGTTTTCATTCTTAATCTTATGAACTGGGTGGAATGAGAGTATAACCCTTTTCTACATGAGTTCTTGTGATTCTCGAGAGAGTTATATTGCCTGAACTACAGCTTGAAAATACTTCTTCTAAATTGCTAATTACATGAACTAATTGGGATATATGACATATAATCCTGTTAGCTTTAGGTAATTAGGGTTTTTGTGGCATTAAACTGGTTTTATGAACTTCACCCTCTGATTTGAATTGAGCAACCACGAGAGTGGCGTTTTATGAGGATTCAAGGAGATTAAAGTACTAAAAGATTAGGGTTTGATCACTTATGGTTTGCCATAGAATAAATCATTCATTGTTAAAATAGTTGGTAAGTAATTTTAAATCCGGAAAGATAAACATCTCTGAGACCTTAACTGTCTTCTCATCATTATTTTACACCAACCCTTTTATTGCTTTTTTTTATTTAATTGCTTATTATTGTTTATGCGTTCTACACCTACAAACAACCTTCATTGTTTGCCTGACTAAGTCTAACAGAATAACTATTGCTTGCTCAGTCTGACAATCTTCATGGGATCGACCCTCACTCACCTGAGGTATTACTTGGATGACCCAGTGCACTTGTCGGTTAAGTTGTGCGAGTTCTAATTTCGCGCACCAATATACACTATGGATCCATTGATTTTATGTCCATGGTACATTTCATATGTTGCTAGAAACAGCAAAGAAGAAACTATCCATATTGCTTTTTGTTTGTGTTGTGCTGAAAGCCTGTAACCTTGTTAATCCTTGTTAATTTTTAGAATAGTTTGTTAATGTTTATTAAAGCGTATTAATTATTATGCTAACCTTGCTAAAATTGTTTGAAAATTTTGTTAAATTTTGATCATTTTTGTTAATCTTAGTGTGTTTATTTATATTTTATTTATTATTTTATTATAGAACGGTTATTTCAGTTAAACTACGGTTGAACTAGTTGGATCAGTAAATTAGTGAACCAATAACTAAAGTGGTTCGATGACCGATTAGATTTTCAGAGCCTTGATAAAAACAATATTGCTAATAACATAACTTATTCATCTCTGGCTTTGTTCATTTATTTATTTTTTTATTAAAGAAAAAACAAAGAGCAAAAAATTGATTTTCAATCCATTGCTCATATCTCGTAAGTCATAATCCTTACTCCAAAAAGTAAGGTGCTTCTCTAATCAAAGGAAGTATTACATTTGGGAACAACAATATTACTGTAATGCAATAATCAACTATATAATTCAGGACATATAGAAAATAGAGCCTTGCAAGATCATATATGTTTTCGCTTTGGATCAGAAACCAAATTGTTACAAAGGAAAAATGATTTTCTTACCTTAAAATATAATTACAGGAAATAAGACAATGGTAATTTTTTTTAGAAGACAAACTAATGTATGTTTTTATCATATCTAAATGGTAATCTTTTATTCACAATGACATAGAAAAGAAAAAAAACAGATATACCTTTTTAAATTCTTTGCTTTCAAAGGTAGGATGGCTCCGATTAACCACAGGCTGTCGAGATCTTTCAACTGCTGAAATCTTTACATCATAGTTTGCCTTCTTATTTGCATAGATTATGAGAGTAAAGATAAAGCAAATAAATAAATAATAAAAATAAGAGAACATAATCTAAAAACAAATCCGAATCAAGCATTGACCAAAACAGGAAAGGATCATAGTACCACACTGACACATGAACTCAACACAAAATCACAAAAATCCATTTACATCAAGGTGTAGCAGTTTGCAACAAAAGCTTAATCCCATAAAAGACAGTAAGATTTGAAAGAAAAAAAATTCAACCTCTTTTTTATCCCTTCAGTAATCCATTCAATAGGAACCTCTGAATTATCTTCATATTTGATAATGTTTTCTATCAATCAATCTACCAACCATCGTTACCAAAATCAGCATCTCAAACATAACATAATCAACTGCAATATTAGTTGTCCTAGAAATGAAGTGGTTGTAAGACAATATCCAAAAGTTCTTATAACTGCTAAAAAGGTAGCTGAAAGGTATTCTTATATAGATAAAGTTAGATCAAGATATGGTTGTGATGGTCAAAGTTGCAACATAATTATACGTTGGACTCTTTGAAATATGACTTGTCTCAGGGGGTTTTCCATAAAGCAATGATTTGCTAAATAATGTCACACACAAAAGAGAACAATATAAATTTCAAAGATATATTGAAAGCAGATTGAAGATTACACAAAAGTTGTAGAATAAGCTTGAAATTCAGTTGATTGAAATTCAATTGCAAAATAAGATAATTCAAAGAATTATAGAGTAAAACATCTAGAGATTTAGAATCCCTTAAGAGCAGATATAAGTTTGTATAATGATCAACTTTAAATTTACGTGAGATGTAAAAAGAGAGCTGGCTATGACCCAAATTAGATGCTAGAGGAAAATAGAAAAAAATTATAAAACCTAAAAAAAAGTGATCATGCATAGGTGTTAAAAGTTTTCAATATACAAATCCTAAAATCATAATGAAACCATCTCATCAGAGCATCACATGTTTAAGCTGCAAACAAAAAATAAGCTACTCCATCTTCATCAAAATTCAATTTAATTAAACCATAACTATTTTTAGTTCTTGTCAATACTTTTAAATGATGAAGTATATATTTTGAAAGATATATACTTAGTAATATAATCTTTAACTTCAATTACATTTTTAAAACAAAGAAAAATAGACAAAAATAATGAACAGCAAAAAGAAACAAATTATTATTTATACAATTACGAAAACAAACCAAACCATGAATAAATAGTAAAAAGTAAACTAAAATGACAAAGATAACTTAGAAACCACCTCACCTAGCTAAAAAGAATATCATGCACAATGAAAGCAGTCACAGTTATCAACTTCCTTCCTCACTAAATCAAGCACCTAATCGACCAACTCAACACATTTCGTGTAGTGTCCTTTCACCCAACTCATCAAGTGCACAATTCTTAGTATCCATATATTTGGTATTTTAATTATATTAAAATAAAAAATTCAATCCCTCAAATATTTAGAGGAAGAAAATAAATT
The DNA here is from genome assembly GCF_003086295.3 of Arachis hypogaea. Taxonomy (NCBI): domain Eukaryota; kingdom Viridiplantae; phylum Streptophyta; class Magnoliopsida; order Fabales; family Fabaceae; genus Arachis; species Arachis hypogaea. The sequence continues at coordinate 44,009,256 of NC_092038.1, forward strand.
TAACTATGGAGAACAAATCTTCCTGATATTAGCCATTTTTTTCCCTTCTCTACCTAATACTTTGCTAACAGAATTACATGGGGCCAACATTTCCATAGTTGATTGATGCGTGAGCATCTTATACCCTTTTTCCAGTCATTTTTAGAGTGTTTTTTGTTATATTTCATTAAGTTTGATTATGTTTTAGTGAAAAATTCATCTTTGGATACTACTTTGAATTTTTGTGTTATTTTCATGATTTTAGATAAATTTTGGGTGAATTTGGCAGAATCCTGTTCAGAGACGAAGAAAGGATAGCAGATGTTGTTAATCCTGACCTCCGTACATTCCAACGAGCATATCTTGAGCTATAAAGGTTCAATTGACACAGTCTCAACAAAGTTAGAAAGCTAACTTCTAGAGTTTTTCAACGATATATGATAGTCTATACTTTTCTTCCAGAAAATCACTACCAAAACTAGCGTTAAACGTCCACACCTGGAATTTAATTCCCAAAGAGAAGAAAGCCCAGCGTTGAAGGCCCAAAACTAGCATTCAACGCTAGCCAGGGAGCAAGGACAGCAAGCATTGCCCCCTATGGGCGTTCAACACCCAGAACCTAAGTTGAATGCCAAGCATCAAACTAAGCACATAACCAAGTGGGCCCCAAAGTGAATTTTAGCACTCCTTAGCTTATTTTATCTTATCCTTGTAACTTTTAAATTAAAATTAACATCTTTTAGGGTTAGTATTTACTATTTAAAGAGAAGATCACTTAGGTTTACAGACAAATTACCTTGGTTCTTCTTTTTGTTTTCTCTGTAAGTCATGAGCAACTAAACCTCTTGGTTAAGGTTAGGAGCTCTGTTTATTTCTATGGATTAACATCATTACTTTCTATTTTAATATATGTTTGATTCAGTTCTAAGGTGTGTTTTCGTTCTTCATCTAAATGGAACTGGGTATCTCCCTTTTCTACATGAGTTTCTGTGATACTCTGACCAAGGTTGCTTGAGTTACAGCTTGAAAACACTCCTCCTAAACTGCAATCTGTAACACCCTAATATTCAAATCCTTCTGCTCGAGTCACAAGTCAATGAGGTGGTACGACTCTCAAGGGGGATTTTTAATACATAGTCATAAGTAAAATTGAAAGGAGTATTAATTAAAAAGCCTGAAAAAGTAAAAATAAAACTCGCGAAGTCATATCACTCACGCATCAACAGCTAGAAGATAAAGCGTGAGGTCGAAAGCGTTATAAGGGTAAAGTCATAAAGGAGAATAAGAGAAGGACAGTATATAGATATATAACATAAGTAAATAGCCACTAGTCGCGACCCGCGAAGTTTAGTCTGGCTAGGGTACAGTATAACAGTAGTTGACAACAGTATCTCCTAATCTCTCCTAAAGAAGCATAAGAGCCTCTATAGGCAAGTTCAAAAGAGTTCAATACATAAAATAAACTTTTCAAAATAAAGGTGGAGAGATTCAAAGCAAAATATAAAGTGGAGAATATAAAGATCTTCGCCATCTCTCAGATGAACCACAGCTCACTTCTGAGCACCTGGACCTATATCTGAAAAACAAGAGATATATATGGAATGAGAACCCTCGACCCATGGGTTTCCAGTACGGTAAAAGTGCCAAATAAATACAATGCATTGTAATAAAAACTCACTAAGCATCCTAAACTTCCTTTCACCAAATATTCACTCTATGTTCTCGCTAATCCATAAACAGGCAACTGTCATAAGGGAATGCTAATTATAATTCATATTTTTCATGCTTCCTAACTTTCTCACCCTCCAACAAACCAGAATTAGAATCATCTCATATCCTCACCTGGAGCAAGTGAAATCACTTCACTGCGTCTACCCAGAGAGCTCAAATTATCTCATTATCAACCTGGAGCAGTAAAATCACTTCACTGTGTCTACCCAGGGAGCTCAAATTATCTCATTCAATAATCATCACCATTATTCAATTACATCATCAACTCATCTCATCAAGAACAGCCCTCAGCGTCAACTGACATCAGCATGAGGGACCTCTCAATTGTACAAACACAAGTAATACAGGTAAGTAATACACAATAAGGTACAAGTAAAACAAGTAGCACATAATCAAGTAATATAGCATATATGATATAGCAATCCAAAACAATTAGGCAAACCCAAATAATTCAAACATATGCAAATGATGTATGCCTGTCCTATGGCTGATGATATCATCTGTCGGTTATATAGCCAACCCGACACGTCCTGGTAGCTAACCATTGGACTGTCCCCCTGTCGTACATCCCCTACTCGAATAATTCTCAAACATAAACATATAACACCCTCACTGGTGTTTATCCTTGGGGGCAAGCTCGTACGGAAATTTCACAGTGTCCGGACACACTTATGACATGGGGTCAACAGAATCTCGGATCTCAACCTGGAGCAAGTGGAGTCGACCCACTGCATCTACCCAAGGAAATCCGAAACTTGGATAATTTCACAAATCTCAAATCAACCTCGACTGGGAGCAAGTGGAGGTTAACCACTGCATCTACCCCAGGAGTTGCAAACCAAACCCGGAGCAATGAAATCAATGCCACTGCATCTACACAGGCAGGTGTCTCACCATATCCCGAAGCAAGTGGATCGATGCCACTGCATCTACCCAAGCAGGTGTTTAAAAACTCAACCTGGAGCGAGTGGAGTCACCACTACTGCCGCTACTATCCAGGCATCACAATCTTTGACCTGGAGAAAGTGGGATGAACCACAACCCTTGCTACTACCCAGGCATCTCAAACATACATTCATTCAAAACTCCATAATTAAACTCATTTATCGAAATCATCCTTCCCCATCTCATACCCGGAGCAAGTGGACAACACCACTGCCTACTACCCAGGGTCACACATCACATTCAACATTTTCCATCATTATCTATTTACCATATTTAATCATTAAGCATATATATATACATACTCAGCCATAATTCGATTCTTATCATAGCCATCCGGCTTATATTATACACAGCACTTCCACCATCATCCTCGACAACTCATACAATCATCATTACTCATCATTCATCATTGATTCTCACTTTACGTCATCCACAAGTTACTACATATCCTAGCTCCTTTTCATTACTAAGCATATCATAAAAATTTGGGACTTAAAGGATGAAAATGGAGGCTTAGAAATCTGAAATTCATCTTTAACAACTCAACAATAAATTTTTGCTGAAAACGGGGTCACGCGTGCGCATTGCCCACGCGCACACGTGGGAGGCGGAAAAGTAGAGTGACACGTGAGCATCGCCCATGCGCACGCATGGAAAGCAGAGAGGTAGTGTGAGGCTTGCGCGTTAGTCACGCATAAGCGTGGGTGCGTTTTGTGCTCCTCGCACAAAACCAGCACAGTACCAGCACAACTCTCTAGATTTTCCACTGGAAACCTGCATCAATACAGCGACGCATATGCGTCGGCCAAGCGCACGTGTGAGAGAGTAAAAATCGTGAGTGATGCGTGTACGTCAACCATGCGCGCTCGTCGGAGTACGTTTTACCAAAAATTTTACTAAGTTAAAAAGCTGCAGGATTACATTTTCAAACCCCAAACTTCCGACACACATAACTTCTTCTACAAAATTCCTTTTTCAACCATTCTAGAACCGTTGGAAAGATTGTTGAATGAGCTTTCATAAAAATTCAATTTTGAAGAATTCCTAACTTTGAGGACCAAGTTACGAACCACTGAAGTTGGTCAAAAATCACTTTTTACCCAAAAATAAAAATCACCAATGTTTCCAATGTTCACAAGCCAAATTCATTTCCACTTATCCAAATGACCACAACCTAACCACATTCACATAATTGTACTGAACCAAAACCAAACCTACCTCATCTACACAATTTCACCCAAAACTATCAAATTCCACACCTCAATTCCTCAAACATTATTATTCAATAATCAAACCAATTATTCACACATTCAATATCTAAAATCCATCCAATCTCTTATATCATCACACAATACACACATTAACTTATCTTTCTTACCTCTTTCCGGCCTCCGGCCCAAGATTCACTGCCTCCGGCCAAAATTCACAATTTTAAATGCATATTCCACAAACCAATATTCATTATCCAATTCATCAAATTCTCAACACACCAAACATACAAATTCACACAATTCTCAACCCAATCATTAATTTACAATACATATCAACTATGCATATTAGTACCAACTATTTACACAATCCAAATTTAATCCTAGGGGCATCTAGCTTAGGAATTCTCATCACACCACACGGTATTTAAATGAAACTTAAACCGTACCTCTTGTAGCCAAAATAATTGAGCTTTTTCTTGGAAGTCTCCACCAACTCTTAGCTCCAAGCCTCACCAAAGATCCACAAGCAACACCAACCTCCCAATTATGCACCAAAATCAACCAATACTCTAACATAACCAATTTCACACTTACAATCAACCTAGGGTTCGTGAAAATGATAAATCACAAGGGTTTGAACACTTTTTACCTTATCCCATATGAAATAAGGATAGAACCCACTTAAAATCCATGTTAAAGTATTCCTAAACAACTAAAATCACAAGATTTAACACTAACTACTAAAAAATGCGTAATAGTGGGGAATTTCAAAAAATGGTCAAATATGAATGGAATAATCACCACAATAACTAGATAGAATCGAAGAGGATGAGAAGAGCATTGAGTGGCCGCAAATGGCTCGTCAATCGAAGTTCCGGATCAAAAGTTATGGTGATTTAAAGTTTGATGGAGTTAGGATTTTCTCTCTTCTTCCTCTCCTCTCCATTTCAGCGCCCTCTCTCTTATTCTCTAGGGTAAATGAGCTGGAATGGTCATACTAATGTTTATATATGTTGGGTCTTGGGCCCGGTTCACTTGTTTTAGTCTGTTGGCCCAATTTTGGGCCAAAATCTTTAAGATTAGAGCTTTAAATCATATTTTAAGTACTTCTAACTTCCCAAATTATAAATTCTTATTTTTTAAAATTATTCACTTCTAATTAATTTTTTCAACCACAGTACCGGACAAATCGCAGCCAATACTGCCGGTCAAATTTCCAGTGCACATTTTTATTCAGAAAACTATGTTTTCTGACTCAGAAAAATTCACTGAGTCCAAATATCATATTTAAATGATCAAATTCTAATTGCTAGATTTTCTAACCATATTCACTCCTATTTAATTTATTATTTAATTAATTACGGTTTGACCGGGTTTTACACAATCTATCTGGGCTAATTAGATATGTGACATATAATCCGGTTAGCTTTGGGTAAATTGAGGTTTCTGTGGCGCTAAACTTGTTTTCTGAACTTCACCCTCTGATCCGAAAGATCTGACCTTGTCTGTGGCATTTTTAGTAGGATTGGAGGAGATTAAATCGCTAGAAAAATAGGGTTTAATCACTTACAATTTGCCATAGAATGAATCATTCATTATTAAAGTAGTTAGTAAGAAATATTAATCCGGAAAGATAAAATCTCTTAGACCTTAACTGCTTCCATATATTATCTCTTCAACAATCTTTAATTGCTTTTCTTTACTTTCTTGTTTTATGCACCTACAACAACAACAACTCTCTATTTCGCCTAACTAAGTCCAGCAAGATAACTATTGCTTACTCAATCCAACAATCCTCGTGGGATCGACCCTCACTTACCTAAGGTATTACTTGGACAACCCAGTGCACTTGCCAGTAAAGTTACGCAAGTTCTAATTTTGTGCATCATTGATAAGGGTGACAAATTGAGTTTAAATGAAGATGTAAAAATATGAGTTAAAACAGAATTAATCAGTTTAATATAAAATTATATACTAGCCCTCCATATAGCTTGTAGCCATACGAAGAGTGATAAAATTGATAAAATTATATACTAACCCTCTATATAGCTTGTAGCCATATGAAGAGTGATACAGATCTGACTAAACTAAATTTCTTCTTATGAGCCAAGCCATTGTCTCACTCTATTTCCTTATCCTAAAAATCATGACAGTAGTTAAGAATTAAATTAAAAATCTCCAAATCTTCAAGCTATGTTAAATAAATGAACCCTTAAAGAATAATATCAAAATACAAATACCAATACTAATACTAAAACACCCAACTTACTATCATGCATCTCATCTTAGTATATAAATATTTATGTTATTTTCGCTATGTTATTATCTTACATAATTTAGTTCCTTTCATGCATCTCATCTTATAACATGCCGAAGACATTCTTGTTTGGATGGATATATAGTTTTCTTGAGTATTATATTTAAAATTAAAATAAAAAAATAACATAGTCTATGCCACAAATAAATTTCGAGTTGAAAGGATCATAACATTATATTATTATGAATAAATAATTGCAATACCTTCTTGTCTTGGGCTAAAAAATGTACATTTTCAAAATGCATGAATCTTAAGAAATTAGAGTCCTAAGTGAGACTTACCATTAGCGTTAGTTGTTGATGAGCCAAAATTGATACATTCGTACTATTGGCAAGTGTACCAAATCGTATCAAGTAATACTACGGTGAGTGAATATTATTTCCACGAGAATTAACAAATTGAGGCAATCAACATCTAATTATATCTCTATTTGGTTCGTGACCTTAAAAGCAGGAATGAATAGAATAAGGAGATAACATTTAAGATTTTAGTGTAAAGGGGAGAAGAATTAAAAAATTGGAAAGAAATCAAAATAGAAAAAATATTAAAAGCTTCGGAGATGTTAAATTCTTTTAAGAAGAATAACAATTGCGTTTTCAAAATTTTGATTCATGCAGAAATCTTTTCATAACAAATTATTTATAATTAAATTTCAATATCTTGGCAATCTAATTTCTCTAAACTTAATTAATCGCTAATGTCTTCACTATTGAAAGTTGAAAATAAAAAAGATGCAAACACAATGTGCTAACTTTCAATGCATGTGAATAATAGAATGAATCTTGATATGATAGATCATGCATGCTTGACAATGAATTTCTTCGGATAAAATAATTTATGGAGGCAATGAATAAAACAAAGACACAGTAATTATGCATGTGAAAAAATCTTTTTAAAGACAAACTTTTTCTAAAGACTCAGAAAATAAGAAAGTTAAAAGAAAAATTGAATTCAAATATTTTTAAGAGATTCATGCTTTCACAAATGCTTGACGTTGGGCATTAAGTCCTTGGAGTTGGCCATTGCCCAACAAAAGCACCTAAGGTGCCAGGCATGAGGAGTGGGAGCCGGGCTCCAAGTCAAATTTTTGTGCCCTGGGAGCATGCCCTTGTTTTGGGGTTGGGCTCCAAGTCATAGAGCTGGACACCACTTTCTTTCATTCTTTGAAGGAGCCTAACTTCCTCCATGGACTCCAGGCTTCACACTTACCCACTTTTCTTTGAATCAAAATAAAGAAGACTTGAAAAACCTTGAAAAATAACATAAACTAATGTGATAGCATTGCAAGAGAATGAAGAAGGAGTAGAAGAAGGATGCAATTATGGAATGTTTAAAAGATAAAAGATAAAAATACTAATCGCGGTTGGATTGTCTTCTAACAAGTACTCTTTTAACGTCACTAACTTGACGTTGAATCTTTTAGATTGGGAGTTGAATTATTCCATAGCATCTTCTTCCAATGCCATCCTTCATTAGATATGTATCCTCCGGCTATTTTTCTTCGTCCGTTTCGGAATCCATGAGTTGAAGAGGGTTTTCAAAGCTCCTTTTCCACAATTTCTTGAACTAAAGAGTCAATGATATCAACTTTCATACAACTTTCAGACTCACTAGAGTGTTGCATAGCTTTGAAGACATTAAAAATTACTTGTTCGTCATGTACCTTTAGTATTAGTTCACCTTTTTGGATATTTATGAGTGTTTATTCAATGGATAAGAATGAACTTCTAAGATGATAGAGGCGTCCTTATCTTCTTCCATGTTAAGAATCACAAAATCTGCTGAAAAAAAAAATTTTTCGACCTTGACCAATGTGTTTTTCATTATCCTACGTGGGAACTTCATTGATTGGTGGGCTAGTTGTAGTAAGATTCTTGTGGATTTCACTTTTTCAATATGTAACATCTTTACCATGTATAAGGGCATTAGATTAATGCTAACCCATAAATCACAAATTGTCTTTTTAATGGTGGCATCTCCAATAATACAGAAAATTAAAAAACTATGAAATCTTTTAGTTTCAGTGATAGTTTCTTTTGAATAATGATACTACACTCTTTGGTAAGGGTTACTTTTTTTTCTTTTTTAAAAGCTCTATTCTTTAATAACAATTCTTTCATAAATTTGATATAGAATACATTATAAAAAAAAATAAAATGAACATATAAATTTTTTTAACTTTTATATTGTGTGACGTATAAGCTCCCTTTAGAATTATTGAAAAGTTGGAGCATTTTGTTTTAAAGAGTAAAACATTGGAGAAACGAATTAATTGATTGTCAAAAAAATTAAGATAAAATCTAATTTGAGATATTATTCTTTTATCTTAAATAAAAATATCTATTTATACAATGTTATATATGACATTATTTTATTTCTTAAATAAGTATTTTATCTCCTATAAAATACTTGATTTTTAACTTTATTCCTATTAAAAAATCCTTTTTGATTTTGTTCTTTTAAAAGTTAAAAAGTATTCACTTTAACTCTTATTGTTAATTTACTTTATTAATTTTTGTTTTTTTATAGACACTGGGACATAAAGTCTAAAGAAAACTAGATAGAAATTATTTTAAAAAATGCAGTTCCAATAAAATTTGTATGAAAACTTAAAGAAATATATGAAAAAATAAAAAAAATGACATCTCAACTAAAGCTTATATCTTTGCCATGTCAATCTATCTGTACAAGCATTTGTTTCTCGAAATTCATGATAGATGTTTCAATTACGTAGTCTATTCAACATTTTTTAATAGCCAAAATTAACACTTTTGTAGAATGTAATTTCATTATTTCTTAAAGAGACTTCTTGCTATTTTAAAGTCTACTTTCATACAAACATTCATGTACCCAAGATTTAGAGCCAACTCCAAACTCAATAGAATACTCTAGAACTCTGCTACAGTTACCTAAATTTACATTATGACAAGCTTAAAGCTTATCTTCATGGTCTCTTAATAGACCTCTGCAAGCAGCCCAACCGTCCTTTGTAATAGAGTCATTGGAATTCAGCTTAATGAGGAGAGAGTTTGGGGGGATTCAATGAATTTATTTTTCAGCAAAGCACCCAACCTTTCTCCTTACCTGAGCTATCTCCTCATATACTGAGTTATACTCTTTAACTAAGTACACAGCCAAATCATAGATCTTACCTTCATCTACTGTATTGTTCCTCTAAAAAATATGCTTGTTACAATGATACCAAAAAAAATATAAGATGTAAATAAACAACAAGGCCAAAGAATGCCTTGGTAGGAGTTGATAAGTTTTTTTAAAAACAAAGAAAAGAGGAATTGACTAAAGAATATACCGAAATTCAATAAAGCATCAATGTTCTTTCACATATTTTTTACAACTCTATGGTCACAAAAGATGTAGAGCAAAGACTCTAAAGAAGAACCACAAATCGGACAAGTATCTTCTTGAGTTATTTAGCTTATAACTTAGCCTGAAAGGCCGAAATCAAAAGCTTTTTAAAAAGTGTGATACTGTTTTAAAATATAATTTTAGTTTATGTTTTAAAAAAGAAAAAGTATGAGGAGACAATAGTTTTATTGTACAATATGTACAATGGGGTTTAATTGTAATTAAAATTAAATTATAGGTAATTATTTAATTTTGGATTCTTTCTAATTTGAAATTTGAATTAAATTAGGATTACCCTCAGTTATAGAATCAAAACAATAAATCCCTCTCTCAATCCGCCATTACCTCCTTTCTCTCCATCGTTTCTTCTCTAACCAACTCTTATCTCTCTTCTTCGTTTTCTCAACCCAGATCACCCCAACCATCACCCCCCAGCCAACCAACCACCGTCGCCCACCCTCTCTCTCTTCTCTTTCTTTCCTCTTTCCCCCATTTCTCCTTGCCTTGTTCGCTGCCCCATGCCCCTGTTCGCGCCTACCAGCTCCGGCGAGCAACACCCCGGTGCAATCCAGCAGCGGCTAAGTTCTGTGCTGCTGCGACACCATCACTGCCCCCGTTCTTCTTTCTCTCCTTCATCAACGTAGGTTCCATCCCTTTCCTTGTTCCCAGTTCTTTCTATTTTATTTATTTCATTGCTTTTAATTCTGGTTTCTGCATATAGATTAGGCTTAGGACTAGTTAATATCTGTTGCTAGATTGAATGTGTTTGCTGGCTGAATTTTATGGGTTGATTGCTGCTTCCATTGAACTGAATGCTCTGTTTACACATGATGCACACCATATGCTCGATGAAATGCCTAAATGAAATCTGTATGTTTAATTCTTATGTTTGGCCAGCATTTGACTTAAATTCTATTCTCATGAAGCATTATAATAGCTCTCTGTTGGTGATTCAAACTTGGGAGTGTGCTTATCTTGCATATGTTTTTTCTGCTTTGTAATTTTGCAGCTTTGTTACAATCAGTTGACAGGAAGCATACCTACACAGCTTGGTGATTTGAAAAAGCTTAGTGTTCTTGCTTTGCAATCGAACGAGTTAACGAGTGCAATCCCTGCTAGTCTTGGTGATTTGGGAATGTTGATGAGACTAGATTTGAGCTCTAATCAGCTATTTGGTTCCATTCCCTCTAGACTAGCTGATGTTACTTCACTACAAGTTCTAGATGTTCACAACAATACGCTCTCTGGGAATGTAGCTCCTGGTAACAATGATTTGCTGATGGTTATCTTAATTTGTTGGTGCTATTATTTTCCTTGTTAAATTGTTTTTATTTATCTCTAAAGTATGCTTATTTTCTTTCTTTACTTTAATGAAGCTCTTAAGAGACTAGAATATGGATTTGTGTATGAATCAAATGCGGGATTATGTGGAGTTGGGTTTTTCATCCTTGAGAGCTTGCAATGATTCGGATCATGTCAACCCCAATAGACCTGAACCCTATGGGGCAGGAGTTAATGGTCTATCTAGAGATATCCCAGAAACTGCAAATGTAAAGTTGCCTTGCAATAGAACTCGGTGCCAAAGTACATCAAAATCCAAGCACACATCTGTTACGGTTGGCATAGTTCTAGAGAGAATAGTATTTTGTATATATCCATTTTCTGTTTTTGTTTCTATAGCTTGGAGTTCCAATGGTTCTTTTTCATTAAGGAAAGCATAGATATATGTTCTAGAATTTAATTTTGATGCACTCTCAGTGTAAAGTAGTTTTAATATAGGTTGGATGTTCATTTTACTAGGTAAGTCGATAGTTATCTTCATTCTAATTTGGATGTTTATTTGACTTGAATTGAATTCAATATAATGTTGCCTGATTAGAAGAATTTGTTAAAAAATATTGTGAACATGGTGTCTATTATAAACTAAAATTTTACTAACACGGTTAATCCTGTTTAAGTTAGTCATTTTCTTGGTGGTTTATATTGCTGATATTTATGTCGTAGTACCATACGTCACTTAATTCCTTTGGTTAGTTTTTTGTTTATGTTCGATTGCAGGTCGTGGACGTGACGGATGTGACTGAGCTAGAAACTGATAAGACAAAACTTAGTCATATTATAAAATTGGATTTAGTGTACCATTCACTGAGTTCAAGTATGCTTGGAGTTGTTGCAGTTAGATATAAGTAATTAAGTTATAACAGGGTTATGTGACATTTAGATTTGTAAAACAAATACTAGATTGTATTTTTCTTTAGCCATTTAAACTAAGTTGGATGTTCATTTTACTATAATTATAGATGGTTCTTTCCATTCTAAAGTAGATGGTTATTTTCAGTATATTATTTGTCCTTTACTTGATTTCCTGTATTTTGTTTGCACATGCCCTGCAAGTTTTTTTATTATGTGGGTTGAATTAGATTTAGTTTAATTTGATTGAATTCAAGCTGGATTTTAGTTATGCCATTTAAACATGATGCACGAGTGATATTTTTGATCAATTGTTTTGTTGTTTCTTATCAATTAATGCAGATGTTCATTTTACTATGTATGTGAATTGTTCCTTTTATTTTAGAATGGATGTTTATTTTGAGTATACCATTTGTCCTTTACTTAATTTTCTGATTTTTGCATCCGAATTCTCCGCGTGTTTCTTTTGTTTTATGGTTTGGAAATTATAGATTAAAATATGATTCTTCTAACCATTGATATTAACTTTAAAACAAATAAAGTCTTAATTTGAAACTAAAAGAATTTTTTTATTACATAACATTTACACGAGATATATAATTTATAGTTTAGAGAAATATTAGAAAGCCAACAGTTAGTCATCAATATTTAAAAGTGTGTTAACATAAGAAGAATTTTCAAGAAATGTTGCAACATGATGATAGTATTAAGCTCTTCAAGGCTAACTTAAGGAAGCTTGTCAGAAGCTCTCTACTTGTAATCTTTCTCCAACATTTTTGGATGCCAGAGATTGTACCTATGATCCTTCTTACTCTTCCTTGCTCTTCAATTTTGTAACCCGTGCAATAGTCGATGTGCATTGAAAAACAGAAACACAGCTCAATTTTTAGGCATGCATATTAATTACTATTGTGTAACAAGAATTCATCAACACCAAGCTTTAGAAGATAATCAACAATCTATGAAAAAAAATCTTAACTTAAAAAAAGCACAACTAAGTGATTAACTAAATAATTACTTTCACTATAACCAATAAAAAAAAGCATAACTAAGTGAAACTCAATTTTAACACAAAATAAAATGAACATATGTATACATAGTAAAATGAACATCCACTTTAGTTGATAATAAACATCTAACAAATTAACCAAACTTTCATCCGTGCACCATGTTTAAATAGCCTAACTCAAACCAAACTTCAATTCAAGAAAACATAAAACTAAGTCTAATCCAAATTTTGTCCATTACTCTAAAACCATTTAACAAAAGAAACTAGTGGAGCATGTACATGCAAAATTCAACAAATCAAGAAAAAGATCAATATTATAAATAAAATAAACATCGACTTTTCAAATAAACGAACCATCTACATACATAGTAAAATGAATATCCACTTTAGTTGATAATAAACATCTAATAAATTAAGAACTTTTATTCAATTATTACATTCTTGATTAAAATCCATATATAAGAGGCCAGAACTTGCTTCAACCAATGTCAAGCAAACCAGAACCCTATCTTATTCTTTGAATTAGCAATTCATTCAGGTTAGTTATACTGTTTCGAAGGAACTGTGGCTTAGCTGGATCACAAAAAAATGAATTTCAACCATTGCAATTCAGCATGAATCCAGTGTAAACATCTTCACATACAGTACCATACAAGAATTCAATATGCAATAAGGAATAAGCACACTAATAGGCACTGTGTTAATAGAAAAAAACACATATATTCTTAATCTTTATTACCTCTTGACCCCATTTAATGTTAGTTTCATAGTTACATAAAGCCAAAAAGTAGAGTCTCTTCATCAGGTATAGCTTTCCCGCCATTCACCAAATCAGGAGTAAAATTATGTTGTTTTAAGGATTTGATTAACTTGTTGGATGTGTCAAATTGTTGTTGGGGTTCAAGTTCAGTGCCTAATATTATTGAAAACATAGAATTATAATATGGGTATGCAGTTATGATACTCATATCTTAAGCAAAAACAACTGAATAATTTCAAAAGAAACCAAACATCCAAGAACATGCTAAATTTATTGCAACCATCTATAATAACAATTTATTCTACAAGTTCCAACACAATGACATTACAACAACGGAGTTCTTCATTATGAACAATCAAACACGTCAGCTAGATTTAGTGCATGTATAGCTAGTAACAATGGAAATAAGAAATAAGAAAATATGGCACGACAATATCATACTTATGTATCCAGACAAATAAGAAAATATTGGACACCAAGATTATAGCATTTTTCATATAAAGAAAATCTTGGGTAGCAGAAGTATAGTAGAATACAAAATCCTGCTGACTTAGATGCTTGGGACAATCTTGTGCATAATTCAATCTGGTAAAATTCCACCAATCCAACAAAGAAATGGTAGTATTAGATTTACTTTTATAAAAAAAAAATTGTTTACTAATTAAGTTTGTTGAATAGTAATCACTTCAGTTCAGCCCAATTCAAGTTCATCACGCTTCTTTCATGTTTTCTACCATTTTAGTCTTAACATTCACATTAATGATGGGTTGATTCATCATCATCTACACAAAGGTATAAATATCTTGCTTTAATTAAAACAAATAACAGAAAATGAGTTCATTTAGGAAAATATTGGACACAAAGATTATAGCATATTTCATACAAAGATCAAACCTCACAATTTTCCCTTTGTCACCATCTATAAATGAGATAAAAAGCTATAACAACAGCACACCACACAAGTTGCACCTCAAGTGCATCAAACCTTTCCTTAGATCCATACAGCATATAATACCTTGTTAGAGTGTCTTAAATGCAATTTTGTCATCCAGGTTTAAAAATCTAACGGTCCAGGCCTGTTATGAAAATTACTTTAACTTTATTACAAACCAATTACAACAGTTTCAGCTAATTCTTTGGTTGCAGTGGCAATAAGAACACATCAATAATTAGAAATTGACGACACTAGAAAAAAATTTGAAGAATAACCATCCAATATACTATTAAAGTAACCATCCAACATACTATTAAGTAACCATCCAACAAATATCAACCCATTTTCAACAATGGTCAGCCTGTATACGTCACGTTGCATGCACATGGTCCACACAGAAAGGGACAAAAAAGATTTAAATTTGACTGCTATATAAACACGATCCCAAACATTTCTGACCTTTTCCGCGCTAAAATTAAATCAACAAGCATATCAAGATCATAAACTAACTACTTACTCCACAGTCTCTGCGATAATAAACAGCAACCACTGCTTTTTCACCATGGGTCATCAGTGATTTAATCAACAAAATATATTTACTTTCAAACATGCAACAGCTATTACCAATCCAAAAATGAACAACAAAATCCACTTACATTGGATGGTTATGATTCTTCTAGAGATGATGTTCTTTGTGTTTCCGGTGAACGGTGTGTTGACGAGCAGGTGGGTGTTTTTTCCCGAGTCGGCTGCTCCGTTGATAGGAGAGGAAAGCACCCACACGATGAGAACTCTGATGCTGATCGGTTCGTGGGTGAGCGCTCCTTGATTGCGTTCCTGGTCGGCGGCGTCGCGCCCAACGACTCCGTTGCAGAGACGGCGGGATGTTCAGGACCAAGAGGGCGCCGTCCTTGATGCCAACGATGAAGATTAATGGGTTGATGGGTGCCCTTCCTCGGTTGCAAAAGGGTTTAGGTGTGTGCAAAGATTGGGAGTGTTTGGGTTTTGGGGGGTGGGGGTGGGAAAAAACGCCGAAACAAAAGGGTTGAGTGATTTGGGAAAAAAGTGTAAATATGAAAAATTGGGTGATATGTTAAACTAAACAGCCATAATAGGATTAGGGTTATTAATTAATTAATTCTTTCTATTAATATTAATTGGGCCTAATAAACAGCTCATTGTATATATTATATACATATCTCATTGTTTTCCTAGCGGTACTCTTTAAAAAAATAATACCATAAAAATACAACTCATCAAATTTAATGTAACATGAATATCTAAGCTTTCAAATTATGCAAATTATATAATAGTAAGATTTTTTTAGTGATTTTAGAATGGAGTTGAATCAAGATAAAAATAAGTAATAATCACTTTACAATTCATATAGTAAAACTGATAAAATTAGGAGATTATTTTAGTTTTGTCTCCTATTAAATATGTAATAATAAAGATAAAAAAATAGATAATACAATGATATATACTGATTCAATCTCTAAGTACAATAAAATCTATATCCAGTTTTTACCATGAACTATGATAGAATTTAATTTTACTATAATAAAAAATAATTACAATCATTAATTCTAAGAGACTCACAATTTTATAACATACTTAAATGAACTAACCCAAATTTAATAATCTCTAAGTGTTAACTTAATTTATATAAGGAGAATCAAGTGTACTTTAATCTCAATACACTTTTGAAATCAATCACTCAAATAAATATATAGAATAACTTTTGTATGAACTAACTCTTTTTACTTTTTGTATTTCTCAATATGAATTTAATTCTTGACAATAAAAAAATTAGAACGCACTCAATAACAAAGAAGAATAAAATCAACAAAGCTTCTATCTTTCAATGTGTCAAAATAGTTGCCTTCTTCCTTTAATGATTCCTTCGTATATAGGCAGCTTAATGTGTAGGAATTATTTTTTTTTATTTGATGTATTATTAGCTGGTCCACTCATCAAGGAGATAGCTATTGACTTTGAATATGAATAACTTTCTTATTTGACTTGATTGCAATGTGCAATAGCTTACCATGAATATATGATCTGATGTTGCTGGTATATATTATAAGGAAATTGTTAATTTTTTAACTTATTTATAGATAATATATATATTAATTATAATTATAAATTAATCTATTTCATAATAAATGATTTATATAATGATGATCTTATTTATTATCATAAATATAAATATTAAATTGAATGAGTTATTATTATTTTTGATTTAGAATTAAATGAGAATAAAATCAGAGATACTATTTTATTTGTACTTTAGGATTTAATGAGTAATACGCTCAAATATAAATAGTGACTTAAGAGTTTCGGTTCCCAACACATCAAAACCGCCTTCGTCGTTCTTTTTTCTATTAGTGGAGTTATAATTCAGTCTTATCAGGAATACAGAAAGTTTTGGTTGAAGATGACTGAAACAACTCTTTAATCACTTTTATGAGTATATGCAGTGACGGATCCAGAAAATTTTATTAGTGGAGGTAAAATATGTATAAGATGACAATAATTTTATAATTATATTTTATTATTATAAAATATAATTAATTTTCTAGCTATTTAACTAATAAATTAAAACATCTATATAGTAATTTAAATAATAACATATAACTTAGAATTTTATTCTTTTAAATTTAATATTTTAAAAAGATTGAATAATTCTTTTATTGTTAATAAAATTAAATATTTCATTTCTTATATATATTACTAAATAAATATTTTAAAATTTATGTCTTATAAGATTATGAAATTGACTTTTTATAATATTCATAATTAATTTTTTTTAATTGATGTCATTATTACTAAAAAAACTAGAATTAACTTCAAAAAAAGAAATTAATAGATATCCGTATATTTAAATGTTACTTTTCATTTTAACTATTCTTTGTTGTTAGTTAATATTACTATATTTTAAAATTTAAATTACTAATAAATCTTATTATTCAATAATATTCAACCATGTAATAAAAAAATATACAATAATATAATTACAAAATAAAATATAAAATAATTGAATGAATTAAAAATATAAAAAAATAAAAATAAATCTTTAATTGAATCAAAAGAAATTAAAAAATAAAATTAATGAGTCTTATTAGAAGATAGAAAGTAAAAAAAACAACAACAAAAAATTAAAATTTTAGATAACATACAAAAATTATGTTTTTAGTACTTAAATTTTAAATCACTGACTTAATTTTTAATAATTTTTTTATTATTATTTAATTATTTTTATAATTAATATAAAATTATTATAAAATAGTGAAATCTTTTTTCTATACATTATTATGAAAATAGAAATAGATTGAAAAAATTTATAATGGGGTCAAATTTATTTATTTTATAATGGGATCAAATTTATTTATTGAATGGAGACAAATAAATTTTTATCTCATATACTATATATAACTCTATAAAATTTTAATAGGGGCATTTGCCCCCACACTTCTTAAAATAGATTCGTCCTGAGTATAAGTTTGCTTTTGCACTATAATATATAACGTTGGTAATTTAATATAAATGATCTGAATCATGAAATTATTTGTGCTAACATATATATCAATCATTTGTTGTTTTGCTTGAATTATAGATTGCTAATTGAGATCATTGATTGCTTCCATTTCTTTAAATTTATTCTTGGAGGATTGCTAACTATATAATGAAGATTAATATTTAAGAGTGAATCTTCCTTTTTTGATATCGAATCTAAACTCATGGAATCTTTTCTTTTTGTTGCATTTTTGTTATGGAAAGAATATATAAATGTTTATTTGTTTGATATTTGCTAATTGAAAATCAGAATCTATCAAGACTTTTCTAAAGCACTTGGAATATAAAATTAATGCACTCAACCAATTATATTTCAATTAAATATTTATCATCATTAAGAATGTCAGATATTTTCTGAACTCAACAACAATGATATTATATGACTAAATTATTTTAATAATTAAATTTAACTAAATTAATTTAATAATTTAAAAATTAATAATAAAAAGGGTTTAGCTAACATATATTTTAAAGAGATATAATAAATTTATTATTAACAAAAAATTTTAAATATTTTTATTGAATAAAAATAAAATAAATATATTAAAAATTTAAAATTCTTATATTTTCAATAATTTTTTTAATTTATAAATATAACATACATTTTTAAAACATAAGATAAATAAATTCTAATAAAAAATTGAATTAAAAATATAAAAAAAATTAGTTAAATTTAATTACAGAAGAACTTATGTGTAACACTTTTACTATCAGAATGTCACGCTTCTGGCTGCGCCACTCTGATAGCTTAGATATTACAACAACTCTAATAATATTTAATACTAAAATAGGAGCCTATTTAAAACTTAAAACCGCATAATCTTTTAAAACACACACACACATAATTCATATCCCTCTTACAAAATTAGTAAAGATAAGGGGCGACGAAAAATATAACATCTAAAATAATATAAAAATATCGTAAAACTAAACTAGAGATAAAGTCTTCATAACTTCTTCGTCCATATCCTGAAAAGAGAAAACCTGTACGAGAATGAGAACATCGTCCTCACTGGTTCTCACTATAGGGTTATAGAATTACTATAATAACATACGTAATATAAACTGTTTCTAAAGTACAGTGATCATTACTCGTCTTATGTGTCTTTTCAAAAACAACAGAGGTTTACTTTCAAAAATCTAAAAATACTTTTTAAAGAGAACTTGGTTAATTCCTCAAAATCCAAAACCCTTTTTCCTTTCTTGTAAAATCTTAAAAGTTTTCCTAAACAGTATGAATGACCAACATGTTCCAAGCATAGGTTCATTAAGTCTATGCTGAACCAGTTTGATTTTTCATACAGAACTAGACCTCAAACAAAAACCAATCACGGCCTCAAGCCTATCACATAATCAAACATGGCATCAGACCCAAACAACTCAATCAACATCCAAATCACCACAATCTAAATAATTTCAGTCACAAAAACAAGTAAAGAGGTTCAAGCACAATCAAAGCAGTTACATCAAGTATAGCAATTATCAACTAGACATAATTATTCACATAGGCAAACCAATTACAATATGCATACCCAAACAATGTAACATAGATGCATATGATGAGTGCCTATCCTATTGACGGTGATATCACTTGTCGGTTATAGTGCCAATTCTGACACAAAATTCGGTCAACAACTTCCGGATTAGTCTCTCTGTTGTGCATACTTAGGAGGAATAATTTTGAGGGGTGAGTGTCCTACCACCTTCTCCTATCAGAGGGTAATGTTCCGATGGAGAGTGTCATACCACCTTCCTCTGGATACCACATAATTTTGTGGGTTAGTGCCCTACCACCTTGCAACCAGAGAGAAATATGAGTGGGGACCCCAGCTTCGACCCTCACATCTCAACGTAGGTAGTAGACTGCCTCGTCCCCTACGCCGGCACCGCTACCTCGACAAGCGGGAGATTACCACAACCCTTGCTCGAGGCGCATAGCGACTTACCAACAATCTCAATAATATCCATGATAAACCGCTATTTTACGGTTTATCTTGTGCTTAATTTAGTAGATTTTATCCATTATTCTCACACTTATTTATTGAATTCGCATGTCTTACGTTTTCCTTCCTAATTTTGTGCTATGATTGAAAACATGCTTCTTTGGCCCTAAATTCGCTAATTTTAATCCTTTCTTATTACCATTCGATACCTTGATATGTGTGTTAAGTGATTTTAGGGTTTATAGGGTAGGAATGGCTTAAAGGATGGAAAGGAAGCATGCAAAAGTGGAAGGAATACAAGAAATTGAAGGAATTGCTAAGCTTTTAACCCTGACCTCTTCGTACTAAATCGGCCATAACTTGAGCTACAGAGGTCTGAATGAGGCAGTTCTAGTTGCGTTGGAAAGCTAACATCGGAGACTTTAAAATGATATGCAATTTGCCATAGTTGCCATGCAGTTAGGTAATGAGCATGCGTGGATCACGCGTACGCGTGACAGAGCCACGTGCTGGACGTATCAGAAATCGCTGGGGTGATTTCTGAGCTGTTTTTGGCCCAGTTCCAAGCCCAAAAACACATATTAGAGGTTGCAGAGTAGGAGAATGGATCATTCAATTCTCATTCGCATAATTTTAGGTTTAGATGTAGTTTTTTAGAGAGATACTCTCTCCTCTCTCTAGGTTTTAGGGTTTCTCTTTTAATTCCTTCTCAAATTCAGGTTCAATATTCCTTTAATTTAGTTTTTCTTCTACTTTTATTTATTCTAGTACTTTAGTTCATCTATTCCTCTTGTTGATTTCTCTCTTTTTCCAATTTAGTTTATGAATTCTCCATGTTAGATTCAATTTCTTTTTTAATGCAATTTGAGGTATTTCATATTTATTGCTTCACTCTCCATTTGTTATTATTGATTCCTTGCAATTATTAGTCTTGGATTTTACATTCCTTTGTTAGTTTTTCATGTTTTTATTTTGTACCTTCCAAGTGTTTGATAAAATGCTTGGGAGGATTTTAATTTGGATTTTTATGTTTCTTAACTTGGATTGATTATTTAGAGACTCTTGAGTTATCAAAAGTCTTTTGTTGATTGGTAATTGAGATTTGCTAGTTGGCTTAAGCTTCACTAAATCTAGTCTTTGATTAGGACTTGTGAACCTAAGTTGATTTTGCTCACTTGACTTACCTTCATTGTTAGAGGTTAACTAAGTGAAAGCAAAATGCAATTACCATCACAATTGATAATGATAATTAGGATAGGATTTCTAATTTTCTTTTCCTTGCTAAGAGCTAACTTAATTATTAGTTTATTCTTCTTGCAAATTTATATTTCCTTGTTCCTTATTTCAAAAAAAACCCAAAAAAGATACTTTTCCATAACCAATAGTAAAAACACTTCCCTGCAATTTCTTGAGAGACAACCCGAGGTTTAATACTTCGGTTAATTTTATTTGGTTTGCTTAAATGACAAACATATTAAATTTGATTGAGGTTGGATTGTCGGTTTAGAACTATACTTTCAACGCGCTTATTTCTGTGAAATTCTTTACCGACGATTTTTTCCCCGTCAATCCACAATCAATCAGGCTCAAAATCCTACTTCACAAATCATTCTTGATCTATTTACTTTTAATTAACAAACGTATTCAGTTCACATCTTGCCAAGAATCACTTTTCTTAAATCAATTTTCTTTTCAAAACAGAGCCACTTTCCGCAACATCTTTCCAAAACTTCCATACAACTTCAAAACCCAGCCAAATTCAAAATCTCTTCTAAAAGACCCAAAATTATTCATTTTCAAACCATCCGCTTAATCATTTTAAAATAAAAAATTATTAATTAAAATCTACACCAAAGTCTCAAGACTTTAAGGAAAAACAACCGATCTCATTTTCTTAAATTTGGTAAAGATTCTTAAAAATCATTGTTTTTTTTCTTAATTTGAATTATTCAAAGGAAGTTTCTAAACCAAATCAAAATCAAGTCATGGAAATCAGAAGTTCTGACCCGAATTCGAATCCAAAACCAATCTCAATTTCATTCTTGAAACCAATTCTTTCAATTTTTTTTCAAAATATCTCAAAACGACATCATTCAATCAAAGTCCCATTTCTTATAAATTAGTAAAGCTCCTCTGAATGAAATCCTTAAATCCAAGTCAAAACATAAGCCCTTTTTATATATAAATTCGACCTTAGAACATCTTTTCTTAAGTGATTTTAAATCGTAAAATAATTCTTTTATGAAGAAATCAAACTCAAGACGTATGTTTTTGATGAGCGGATAATTTATACGCTTTTTGGCATTGTTTTTAGGAAGTTTTTAGTAGGTTCAAGCTACTTTTAGGGATGTTTTCATTAGTTTTTATGTTAAATTCACATTTCTGGACTTTACTATGAGTTTGTGTATTTTTCTATGATTTCAGGTAATTTCTGGCTGAAATTGAGGGACTTGAGCAAAACTCTGAAAAAGGCTGACAAAAGGACTGCTGATGCTGTTGGAATCTAACCTCCCTGCACTCGAAATGGATTTTCTGGAGCTACAGAACTCCAAATGGCGCGCCTTCAACGGAGTTGGAAAGTAGACATCTAGAGCTTTCCAGCAATATATAATAGTCCATACTTTATTCGGAAATTGACGACGTAACTTGGCGTTGAACGCCAAGTACATGCTGCTGTCTGGAGTTAAACGCCAGAAACACGTCATGATCCGGAGTTGAACGCCCAAAACACGTTATAACTTGGCGTTCAACTCCAAGAAAAGCCTCAGCTCGTGGATAGATCAAGCTCAGCCCAAACATACACCAAGTGGGCCCCGGAAGTGGATTTATGCATCAATTACTTACTCATGTAAACCCTAGTAGCTAGTTTAGTATAAATAAGACTTTTTACTAGTGTATTAGTCATCTTTTGACCATTCAGTCTTTTGATCACCTTCATGGGGGCTGGCCATTCGGCCATGCCTGAACCTTTTACTTATGTATTTTCAACGGTGGAGTTTCTACACACCATAGATTAAGGGTGTGGAGCTCTGTTGTACCTCAAGTTTCAATACAATTACTATTACTTTCTATTCAATTCTCTTTTATTCTTATTCCAAGATATACGTTGCACAACACTTTGATGAATGTGATGATCCATGACACCCATCATCATTATCACCTATGAACGCGCGTGACTGACAACCACTCCCGTTCTACCTTAGGCCGGGTGCATATCTCTTAGATTCCCCAACAGAATCTTCGTGGTATAAGCTAGATAGATGGCGGCATTCATGGGGATCCGGAAAGCCTAACCTTGTCTGTGGTATTCCGAGTAGGATCCCGGAAATCCAGAAAGTCTAACCTTGTCTATGGTATTCCGAGTAGGATTCTGGTATTGAATGACTGGGACGAGCTTCAAACTCCTGAAGGCTGGGCGTGATGACAAACGCAAAAGAATCAATGGATTCTACTCCAACCTGATTGAGAACCGACAGATGATTAGCCGTGCTGTGACAGAGCATTTGGACCATTTTCACTGAGAGGATGGGATGTAGCTATCAACAAGGGTGATGCCTCCAGACGATTAGCCGTGCAGTGACAGCGCATAGGACCATTTTCTCGAGAGGATTAAAAGTAGCCATTGATGATGGTGATGCCCTACATACAGCTTGCCATGGAAAGGAGTAAGAAGGATTGGATGAAAGCAATAAGAAAGTAGAGATTCGAAAGGATTCTAGCATCTCCACACGCCTATCTGAAATTCCCACTATTGATTTACATAAGTATTTCTATCCCTTTTTATTTTCTATTTATTATTAATTTTCGAAACCCATAACCATTTAATCTGCCTAACTGAGATTTACAAGGTGACCATAGCTTGTTTCATACCAACAATCTCTGTGGGATTGACCCTTACTCACGTAAGGTATTACTTGGATGACCCAATACACTTACTGGTTAAGTTGAACGGAGTTGTGGAAAGAAAGTGCTGAGTTAGTTTTTTTGGCACATGCCAAAGAGCCATTATTGTTGATCACAATTTCGTCCACCAAGTTTTTGGCACCGTTGCCAGGGATTGTTCGAGTATGGACAACTGACGGTTCATCTTGTTGCTCAGATTAGGTAATTTTCTTTTCAAAATTTTTTTCAAAAAAAATCTTTTTCAAATTGAAAAATATTTTCGAAAAAATTTAATAATAATTCAAAAAAAAATCATAAAATCATAAAAATCAAAAATATTTTATGTTTCTTGTTTGAGTCTTGAGTCAATTTTTAGGTTTGGTGTCAATTGCATGCTTTAAAAATTTTTCTTGCATTTTTCGAAAAATTTCATGCATTCATAGTGTTCTTCATGATCTTCAAGATATTCTTGGTAAATCCTCTTGTTTGATCTTGATGATTTCTTTTTTTGTGTTGTTTGTTGTTTTTCATATGCATTTTTCATTTGTTAGAGTCCATGCATTAAAGATTTCTAAGTTTGGTGTCTTGCATGTTTTCTTTGCATCAAAAATTTTTCAAAATTATGTTCTTGATGTTCATCATGATCTTCAAAGTGTTCTTGGTGTTCATCTTGACATTCATAGTGTTCTTGCATGCATCATGAGTTTTGATTCATAATTTTCATGTTGTGAGTTATTTTTGTTGTTTTTCTCTCTCATCATTAAAAATTCAAAAAAATCAAAAAATATCTTTTCTTTATTTCCCTCCAAATTTTCAAAATTTTGGGTTGACTTGGTCAAAAATTTTTCAAAATTAGTTGTTTCTTACAAGTCAAGTCAAATTTTCAATTTTAAAAAATCTTATCTTTTTAAAATCTTTTTCAAAAATCATATCTTTTCAATTTTATCTTTGTTTTTCGAAAATTTTCAAAAATCTTTTTTAAATTATTTTCAAAATCTTTTTCTTATCTTCATATCATATTTTCAAAATTACACTAACAATTAAGGTGATTGATTCAAAAATTTGAAGTTTGTTACTTTCTTGTTAAGAAAGGTTCAATCTTTAAGTTCTAGAATCTTATCTTGTAGTTTCTTGTTAGTGAAGTAAGTAATTTCAAATTTTTGAATTAAATCTTTTTATCTTTTATCTTATCTTTTTCAAAAATTTTATCTTTTTCAAAATTTTATTTCAAAATATCTTATCTAACTTCTTATCTTCTTATCTTTTCAAATTTGATTTTAATATCTTTTTCAACTAACTCTTTGACTTTGTGTTTGTTTCTTATCTTTTTCAAAACCACCTAACTACTTTTCCCTCTCTAATTTTCGAAAATATCTCACCTCTTTTTCAAAAATTCTTTTTGTTCTAAATTTTAATTTTAATTATATTTTATCTTTAATTTTCGAAAATTACTAACCCCTTTTTAAAATTATTTTCGACATTCTCCCTCTCTTTTCTTGTTCTATTTAATTATTTAATTACTAACACTTCTCTTCACCTCTCTCCATCTAAATATCCGAATCTCCTCTTCTACATTCTTCTCCCCTTTCTTTTTCTACTAACATAAAGGAATCTCTATACTGTGACATAGAGGATTCCTCTTTCTTTTCTTGTTTTCTTCTCTTTCATATGAGCAGGAACAAGGATAAAGGCACTCTTGTTGAAATTGATCCAGAACCTGAAAGGACTCTGAAGAGAAAATTAAGAGAAGCTAAGTTACAACAATCTAAAGGTAACCTTTCAGAAATATTAGAACAAGAGGAGGAGATGGCAGCCGAAAATAATAATAATGCAAGGAGAATGCTTTGTGACTTCACAAAGCTAACATCCAAATTTGATGGAAGAAGCATCTCCATTCCTGCCATTGGAGCCAATAATTTTGAGCTGAAACCTCAGCTAGTTGCCTTAATGCAACAAAACTGCAAGTTTTATGGACTTCCATCTGAAGATCCTTATCAGTTTTTAACTGAGTTCTTGCAGATCTATGAGACTGTAAAGACGAATGGAGTTGATCCTGAAGTCTACAGACTCATGCTTTTCCCTTTTGCTGTAAGAGACAGAGCTAGAATATAGTTGGATTCACAACCCAAGGATAGCCTGGACTCCTGGGATAAGCTGGTCACTGCCTTCTTGGATAAATTCTTTTCTCCTCAAAAGTTGAGCAAGCTGAGAGTGGATGTTCAAACCTTCAAGCAAAAAGATGGTGAATCCCTCTATGAAGCTTGGGAAAGATACAAGCAGCTGACCAAAAGGTGCCCATCTAACATGTTTTCAGAATGGACCATATTAGATATATTCTATTATGGTCTATCTGAATTTTCGAAAATATCATTGGACCATTCTGCAGGTGGATCTATTCACCTAAAGAAAACGCCTGAAGAGGCTCAAGAACTCATTGACATGGTTGCAAACAACCAATTCATGTACACTTCTGAGAGGAATTCCGTGAATAATGGGATACCTCAGAAGAAAGGAGTTCTTGAAATTGATGCTCTGAATGCCATATTGGCTCAGAACAAATGGCTCAGAACAAAGTGTTGACTCAACAGGTCAACATGATCTCTCAAAATCTGAATGGATGGCAACATGCATCCAACAGTACTAAAGAGGCAGCTTCTGAAGAAGCTTATGATCCTGAGAACCCTGCCATGGCAGAGGTTAATTACATGGGTGAACCTTATGGAAA
This sequence comes from Arachis hypogaea, assembly GCF_003086295.3. Taxonomy (NCBI): domain Eukaryota; kingdom Viridiplantae; phylum Streptophyta; class Magnoliopsida; order Fabales; family Fabaceae; genus Arachis; species Arachis hypogaea. The sequence continues at coordinate 44,035,824 of NC_092038.1, forward strand.
CACCTATAACTCATCATGGAGAAATCATCCAAATTTCTCATGGAAGGATCAACAAAAGCCTCAACAAGGCTTTAACAATGGTGGACGTAATAGGCTGAGCAATAGCAAGCCTTTTCCATCATCTTCTCAGCAACAGACAGAGAATTCTGAACAAAACACTTCTAATTTAGCCAATCTAGTCTCTGATCTGTCAAAGGCCACTTTCAGTTTCATGAGTGAAATAAGATCTTCCATTAGAAATCTGGAGGCACAAGTGGGCTAACTGAGTAAGAAAGTCATTGAAACTCCTCCCAGTATTCTCCCAAGCAATACAGAAGAGAATCCAAAAAGAGAGTACAAGGCCATTGATATAATCAATATGGCCGAATGCACAAGGGAGGAGGAGGACGAAAATCCTAGTGAGGAAGACCTCCTGGGACGTCCCTCAAGAAAGAAGGAGTTTCCTATTAAGGATCCAAAGGAATCTGAGGTTCATATAGAGACCATAGAGATTCCATTAAATCTCCTTCTGCCATTCATGAGCTCTAAAGACTATTCTTCCTCTAAAGAGGATGAAGATGTGACTGGAGAGCAAGTTGCTCAATACTTAGGAGCTATCATGAAACTGAATGCCAAGTTGTTTGGTAATGAGACTTGGGAAAGTGAACCTCCCTTGCTCATTAGTGAACTGGATACCTGGATTCAGAAAATTTTACCTCAAAAGAGACAAGATCCTGGCAAGTTCTTAATACCTTGTACCATAGGCACCATGACCTTTGCAAAAGCTCTGTGTGATCTGGGGTCAGGGATAAATCTCATGCCACTCTCTGTAATGGAGAAGCTGGGGATCATTGAGGTACAACCTGCCTTGTTCTCATTACAATTGGCAGACAAGTCATTGAGACAAGCTTATGGAATAGTGGAGGACGTGTTAGTAAAGGTTGAAGGCCTCTACATCCCTACTGATTTCATAATCTTAGACACTAAGAAGGAAGAGGATGAATGCATCATCCTTGGAAGACCTTTCCTAGCCACAGCAGGAGCTGTGATAGATGTCAACAGAGGTGAATTAGTCCTTCAATTGAATGGGGACTACCTTGTGTTTAAAGCACATGGCCATCCCTCTATGACAAAAGAGAGTAAGCATGAAGAGCTTCTCTCAGTTCAGAGTAAAGAAGAGCCCCCACAGTCAAACTCTAAGTTTGGTGTTGGGAGGCCACAACCAAACTCTAAGTTTGGTGTTAAGACCCCATATCCAAACTCTAAGTTTGGTGTTGGGACTATACAACATTGACCTGATCACCTTTGTGGCTCCATGAGAGCCACTGTCAAGCTATTGACATTAAAGAAGCGCTTGTTGGGAGGCAACCCAATTTTATTTATCTAATTTTTATTTTATTTTATTCTATTGTTATTTTGTGCTTTATTAGGTACATGATCATGAGGAGTCACAAAAAAATATAAAAATTAAAAACAGGATCAAAAACAGCAGAAGAAAAAAATCACACCCTAGAGGAAGCACAGGCTGGCGTTCAACGCCAGTAAGAAGCATCTGGCTGGCGTTCAACGCCAGAACAGAGCATGAATCTGGCGCTGAATGCCAGAAACAAGCAACATTCTGGCGCTGAACGCCAGGAATGTGCCTAGAGGAAAAGCTGGCGCTAAACGCCAGTAACAAGCATGAAACTGGCGTTCAACGCCAGAAACATGCTTTACATGGGCGTTGAACGCCCAGAATGTGCACCACTCGGCGTTTAAACGCCAGAATGGTATGCAAAGGCATTTTACATGCCTATTTGGTGCAGGGATGGAATTCCTTGACACCTCAGGATCTGTGGACCCCACAGGATCACCTCAGGATCTGTGGAACCCACAGGATCCCCACCTACTATATTCCCACCTTACCTCCTAATCCTATTTTACTCTTCCCTATGTCACACTTCCCAATCACCTATTCACCACTCACATCCATCCACTCTTCCCCATAAACCCCACCTACCTTCAAAATTCAAAAATATTTTCCCACCCAATCCCACCCTAAATAGCCGAACCTACCCTCTCCCCTCTCCCTATATATACCCTTCCATTCTACTTCATTTTCACACAACACAACCCCCTCTTCCATACCTTGGCCGAACCTACACTTCCCCTTCTCCTCCATATTCTCTTCTTCTTCTTCTTCTCTTCTTTCTTCTCTTGCTCGAGGACGAGCAATATTTTAAGTTTGGTGTGGTCAAAGCACAATCTTTTTTGTTTTCCACTACCATCAATGGCACCTAAGGCCGGAGAATCCTCTAGAAAAGGAAAAGGGAAGACAAAAGCTTCCACCTCTGAGTCATGGGAGATGGAAAGATTCATCTCCAAAAGCCATCAAGACCACTACTATGATGTTGTGGCAAAGAAAAAGGTGATCCCTGAGGTCCCTTTCAAGCTCAAGAAAAATGAGTATCCGGAGATCCGACATGAGATCCGAAGAAGAGGTTGGGAAGTCCTAACCAACCCCATGCAACAAGTCGGAATCTTAATGGTTCAAGAGTTCTATGCCAATGCATGGATCACTAGGAACCATGATCAAAGTATGAACCCGAATCCAAAGAACTATCTCACAATGGTTCGGGGGAAATACTTAGATTTTAGTCCGGAAAATGTGAGGTTGGCGTTTCACTTGCCCATGATGCAAGGAGATGGACGCCCCTACACTAGAAGGGTCAACTTTAATCAAAGGTTGGACCAAGTCCTAATGGACATATGTGTGGAAGGAGCTCAATGGAAAAGAGACTCCAAAGGCAAGCCAGTTCAACTAAGAAGACTGGACCTCAAGCCTGTGGCTAGAGGATGGTTGGAGTTCATTCAACGCTCCATCATTCCCACTAGCAACCGATCTGAAGTTACTGTGGATCGGGCCATCATGATTCATAGCATCATGATTGGAGAGGAAGTAGAAGTTCATGAGGTCATCTCCAATGAAATCTACAAAATAGCCGACAAGCCCTCCACCATGGCAAGGCTAGCTTTTCCTCACCTTATTTGCCATCTATGTTACTCAGCTGGAGTTATCATAGAAGGAGACATCTCCATTGAAGAGGATAAGCCCATCACCAAGAAGAGGATGGAGCAAGCAAGAGAGACCCTTCACGGTTCTCAAGAGATGCATGAGGAAGCTCATCATCAAGAAATCCCTGAGATGCCTCAAGGGATGCACTTTCCTCCCAACAACTATTGGGAACAACTCAACACTTCCTTAGAAGATTTGAGCTACAATGTGGAACAATTAAGGGTGGAACATCATGAGCACTCCATCATTCTCCATGAAATAAGAGAAGATCAAAGAGCAATGAGGGAGGAGCAACAAAGGCAAGGAAGGGACATAGAAGAGCTTAAGGACATTGTTGGTCCTTCAAGAAAAAGACGCCAGTAAGGTGGATTCATTCCTTGTTCTTATTTCTTTCTGTTTTTCGGTTTCTATGTTATGTTTATCTATATTTTGTGTCTCTACTTCATGATCATTAGTATGTAGTAACCATGTCTTAAAGCTATGAATAAAATCCATTAATCCTTCACCTCTCTTAAATGAAAAATGTCTTAATTCAAAAGAACAAGAAGTACATGAATTTCGAATTTATCCTTGAAGTTAGTTTAATTATATTGATGTGGTGACAATACTTTTTGTTTTCTGAATGAATGCTTGAACAGTGCATAATTTTGATCTTGTTGTTTATGAATGTTAAAATTGTTGGCCCTTGAAAGAATAATGAACAAAGAGAAATGTTATTGATGATCTGAAAAATCATGAAATTGATTCTTGAAGCAAGAAAAAGCAGTGAAAAAGCAAAAAGCTTGCGAAAAAAATAATTGGAGAAAAAAATACAAAGAAAAAGAAAAAGTAAGCAGAAAAAAGCCAATAGCCCTTAAAACCAAAAGGCAAGGGTAAAAAGGATCCAAGGCTTTGAGCATCAATGGATAGGAGGGCCCAAGGAAATCAAATCCAGGCCTAAGCGGCTAAATCAAGCTATCCCTAACCATGTGCTTGTGTCATGAAGGTCCAAGTGAAAAGCTTGAGACTGAGTGGTTAAAGTCGTGATCCAAAGCAAAAGAGTGTGCTTAAGAGCTCTGGACACCTCTAACTGGGGACTCTAGCAAAGCTGAGTCACAATCTGAAAAGGTTCACCCAGTCATGTGTCTGTGGCATTTATGTATCTGGTGGTAATACTGGACAACAAAGTGCTTAGGGCCACGGCCAAGACTCATAAGTAGCTGTGTTCAAGAATCAACATGCTTAACTAGGAAAGTCAATAACACTATCTGAAATTCTAAGTTCCTAGAGAAGCCAATCATTCTAAACTTCAAAGGAAAAAGTGAGATGCCAAAACTGTTCAAAAGCAAAAAGCTACAAGTCCCGCTCATCTAATTATAATTAATATTCATTGATATTCTGGAATTTATAGTATATTCTCTTCTTTTTATCCTATTTGATTTTCAGTTGCTTGGGGACAGGCAACAATTTAAGTTTGGTGTTGTGATGAGCGGATAATTTATACGCTTTTTGGCATTGTTTTTAGGAAGTTTTTAGTAAGTTCAAGCTACTTTTAGGGATGTTTTCATTAGTTTTTATGTTAAATTTACATTTCTGGACTTTACTATGAGTTTGTGTGTTTTTCTATGATTTCAGGTAATTTCTGGCTGAAATTGAGGGACTTGAGCAAAACTCTGAAAAAGGCTGACAAAAGGACTGCTGATGCTGTTGGAATCTGACCTCCCTGCACTCGAAATAGATTTTCTGGAGCTACAGAACTTCAAATGGCGCGCTCTCAACGGCGTTGGAAATTAGACATCCAGAGCTTTCCAGCAATATATAGTAGTCTATACTTTATTCGGAAATTGACGACGTAACTTGGCGTTGAACGCCAAGTACATGCTGCTGTCTGGAGTTAAACGCCAGAAACACGTCATGATCCGGAGTTGAACGCCCAAAACACGTTATAACTTGGCGTTCAACTCCAAGAAAAGCTTCAGCTCGTGGATAGATCAAGCTCAGCCCAAACATACACCAAGTGGGCCCTGGAAGTGGATTTATGCATCAATTACTTACTCATGTAAACCCTAGTAGCTAGTTTAGTATAAATAAGACTTTTTACTAGTGTATTAGTCATCTTTTGACCATTCGGTCTTTTGATCACCTTTATGGGGGCTGGCCATTCGGCCATGCCTGAACCTTTCACTTATGTATTTTCAACGGTGGAGTTTCTACACACCATAGATTAAGGGTGTGGAGCTCTGCTGTACCTCAAGTTTCAATACAATTACTATTACTTTCTATTCAATTATCTTTTATTCTTATTCCAAGATATACGTTGCACAACACTTTGATGAATGTGATGATCCATGACACTCATCATCATTCTTACCTATGAACGCGCGTGACTGACAACCACTCCCGTTCTACCTTAGGCCGGGCGCATATCTCTTAGATTCCCCAACAGAATCTTCGTGGTATAAGCTAGATAGATGGCAGCATTCATGGGGATCCGAAAAGTCTAACCTTATCTGTGGTATTCCGAGTAGGATCCCGGGAATCCGGAAAGTCTAACCTTGTCTATGGTATTCCGAGTAGGATTCCGGTATTGAATGACTGTGACGAGCTTCAAACTCCTGAAGGCTGGGCGTGATGACAAACGCAAAAGAATCAATGGATTCTACTCCAACCTGATTGAGAACCGACAAATGATTAGCCGTGCTGTGACAGAGCATTTGGACCATTTTCACTGAGAGGATGGGATGTAGCTATCAACAAGGGTAATGCCTCCAGACGATTAGCCGTGCAGTGACAGCGCATAGGACCATTTTCCCGAGAGGATTAAAAGTAGCCATTGATGATGGTGATGCCCTACATATAGCTTGCCATGGAAAGGAGTAAGAAGGATTGGATGAAAGCAATAAGAAAGTAGAGATTCGAAAGGATTCTAGCATCTCCACACGCCTATCTGAAATTCCCACTATTGATTTACATAAGTATTTCTATCCCTTTTTATTTTCTATTTATTATTAATTTTCAAAACCCATAACCATTTAATCTGCCTAACTGAGATTTACAAGGTGACCATAGCTTGCTTCATACCAACAATCTCTGTGGGATCGACCCTTACTCACGTAAGGTATTACTTGGATGACCCAGTACACTTGCTGGTTAAGTTGAACGGAGTTGTGGAAAGAAAGTGCTGAGTTAGTTTTTTTGGCACATGCCAAAGAGCTATTATTGTTGATCACAATTTCGTCCACCAGTTTTCCTCAAATAAATTAAACTTGAAACATAACTATTTTTCAGAATGAATTAGTTAATACGATTTTTCAAACCTAAACTTTTCTAAATAACATTCCAAACAAAGTTTCAGATTTTATAGAAAATTCGGTAGCACCTCCCCTAAAACTTGGACTTTGTCACCCTCTTCGGGTCCCAACCAAACCAAGCCTCAACCCTTTCCAACGTATTCAAAACCAAATCAGTTTTCAATAAAACAAAATCCAGACTTTCAAATATTAAAATAATTTCAAAATTAAACCAATCAGAAATCTCCAATTTAACAAAGCAGACAATATTTCAATCAAATAGACAACCAAATTCATCCAAGACAAATCAGACAATTCATAAGACTTGCATAATCACCAGAAATGCATTTCACACATCATATCAATTTATAAGAATTCCAATTTAAAATAAATTAGTTTTTAGAAAAAGCCCCTACCTCGACAAGTCAAAATCATAAACCAAAGGTGTCAACGAAACTCTTTTCACTCAACCCGAAACCAATGGCAACCGAAACCTCAGCCCCTTATCACTTTCGCAGTAATCACAGTAACTTAAAAATGATATGCAACGCTCAGAACACAACCCTACGTTATCAGAACTTCAGAGTTTATAACCAAACATAACAGAATACTAAGGCAAAAAATTTTTAAACATAAATACTTACTGAAATAAGAAAACCAAACAGTGACGGTGGCTAAATCGGTTTGGCGACAGTCCCGGCCGCCATCCCAAGCAACAACGGTGACCAAAACTCAGATGATGGCAACTGTAACAAACATGCAGTGATGATAAAGCTCTCAGAAACTCAAAAAAAAATGAAAACCAAACTCAAAATCCTTATCGCAGTGGATCTCAGCGGCGTTCTCCGGCAGCAGAGGCTCGGCCACCCACCTCCAGTAGGGCTTCCCTTCTAGGTTGTCTCTCTCACTCACGGATCCTCTCTCTCTCTCTCCCTGTGACTCTGTTTGACGGTGACGATCTCAGAGCTGGCGGCGGTGATACGCGCAGCAGCAGTCCGCGATGATGACAACAGCGGCAACGAGCATGGATGACGGTGATCCAGGCTTCACGGACAGCGACTGGTTGGCGTGATTCCCTCCTCCCTCACGGCCCTTTCTCTCTCACCTCAGTTATGACCCACGACGCCGATGGCTTCACGGGCAGAAGCGGCGGCGACAGGCTTCCTCCATGCTTGCAAGCACGACGGCGGTAATGCAGTGAGGATGACGACGAGCTCAACGGCAGCAGCGGCCTTTTCTCCTCCTCTCCTTCCTTGGATCTCTCTCTCTCTCTCTCTCTCTCTCTCTCTCTCTCTCTCTTCTCTGTGATCTTCGCGCTCTCTCTCTTCACTCTTGGTGGCGACACGACAGTGCGGCGGTAGTGACGCCCACCGGCACTATCCTCCTTCTCCCCTTCCCTATCTTCTCCGTCTCCCCCTTCCTGCGCCTCAATCTCCTCTCTTTCTTTTCCATTATTCTTTCTTTCTTTTTCTTTTGTTTCTGCATGTGTGTGTGTTGCTGAGGAGAAGGGTGGTGGTTAGGGTTTCACTTACACTATGTTTGTTTGAAGAGAAAATGGAAGGAAAGAAAAGAGAGGAAAGAAAAGAGGAAGGAAAATTATCATTTTCCATTGTTTGGTTATGAAGAGAGATTGGAGAGGAAAGAAAAGGGGTAGAAAAAAATTGGTGGGACCCACCAATTTTTTTCTCTCCAATATTGGAAAGAAAAGGAAGGGAAAACTTATTTTCTCTCACAACTTCCAATATTACTCATTCATTTTTTTCAATGTATTTTATAATATAAGGGTAAAGTTGTCTTTTTATAACATTTTTTTCCTTCTTATTTTCCTTTCATCCAAACACATCTAAGAAAAATAAAAATCCACTCAATTTCTTTCCTTTCTTTTCTTTCCTTTCTATTTCTTTCCTTCCAACCAAACATAGCCTTAGGAAAAGGAAAAAATGTGTGTCTTAATAAAATTAGGGTTTGTGTATAAAATTGGGGGGTTTTGGGTTTAATTTGAGTAGGGTGATTTTAATAAAATTTGGGCATAAAGTATTAATTTAAAATCTAATTTAATCTCTAAAATTACTTTAAAATATTATTTGTGAAATTAAAATACTAATTGATTCTCAATCAATTACTCTAATTGAAAATACATAATAATATAATTAATTTTTTTTATCTATAAAACTTAAAGTATTAAATTATAAAAATATAATTTATTTAAATCAAATCATATAAAAAATTTCATAACTACCAACTTCTTAATTTAAATATAAATAATAATTCAATAATTATAAAATTAAATAAAAATTCTAATTTAAATTGCCAAACCTCATTATTTTCGAATTTCTAAAACTTTAAACTGTAAATAGGAAAATAGTCAATAATCAAAATTTGGATAAAAACTTTGATTTATTTCAAATTTAATTAATCAAAACTACCATTAATTATTTTTAATAAAATAATTTCTGAAATTAAAGCTGTAAATAAATATATAATTTAAATTTAATTTATAATAAGACTTTTCAAAAGTTCTAGATCTTACATTATTCTTCTTATATTTCTCAACAAAATAAACACATATAATAATGAATACTTAATGTGACTGAATTCTGTCTACTTTGAATGAAATTCTGTCTCCTGAGTTCTAGGTAGCTATTAATTATGTTGCATTGATAAAGCAAATTGCAACAAGGATGGCAAATGGAGAAGTTTGTCCTATCCTGCTAAAATTTCTGCTAAAGTTTGTCCTGCTGAAATCTCATCCCACTTCACTTTACAGCAGGCTGACGGATTGACGGGTCAAGTCCGTCAAATTTTTTTTATTATTATTAAGTATTAAATAATATAAATTACTAAAAAAATATTATATAATATATATAATTTTATAATTATTTTAATAAATTTATAATTTCTAAAAATATAAACAAATTATAATTTTTAAATTGACAAACATTAAAATTTTTATAATTATAAACATGTAATAAACATAATCATAAACAAAATTTTTTGAAACAAAGTAATAAAACCAACATTATTCAAAATAAAATAAATATTATCCAAAATATATAATTAAACATCTACAAGTTTAGAACATAATCAATCAAATGTAAAATATAATCCAAAACACTAAATTAAAACATCTTTAAAAAATTTCTAAGTCCGACAAAAAAGTCCGCCCCGCCCCGCCAAAGCCCGCTAAAATGTACGGTTTAAGTGTTGATATATGACCGTCTCAATTTTCTAACCCAGTTTACTACCCGTCTGCAACAGAACTTTTTCATTCTTACAGTAGTATATTAAAGAGTGACGATGGATTTCACGAAAACAACATGGATTTGCCAAATACAATCGATTGGAAAGTGATGACATTGAAGTTTTAGCCAAATTCAATCGATTGGTAATGTAATCCAATCGATTGGAAGGTGATGAAGTTGAATTTTTTGCCAACTTCAGTCGATTGGTAATGCTACCCAATCGATTGAAATGTGTCCTGCGCCTATTTCAATCTTGTTATCTTTTTAGAAATTATCTTATTATTCATCTATCTTATCTTTAAAATTCTACATCAAAATAAGATTAGTTTATCTACATCAAAATAAAACAGCAAAAATTGAAGATAGAAGTTGGCATTACCAATCATTGAAGTTGGCAAAAAATTCAACTTCATCACTTTCCAATCGATTGTATTACATTACCAATCGATTGAATTTGGCTAAAACTTCAATGTCATCACTTTTCAATCGATTGTATTTGGCAAATCCATGTTGTTTTCATGAATTCAATCGATTGAGTAACAAAAACAATCAATTGTTTTTGGGCATTCATTCGATTGGAAAGTATAAACAATCGATTGGTTTAAGCGAAAACCATTCCACCTTACAACTTTCAATCGATTGTTTTGTGATACACTGTAATTCAATCGATTGAATTACAATTCAATCGATTGTTTTGATAAACCAATCGATTGAATTTCAAGGAAACACGATTTGGAAGTCATGGACGAACATTACGAGATCAAATTTAATATTTTAATCGATTGGAATGGCCAAAAGCTTTATTAGGATCAATGGAGGATATAATTGGTTGTTGTTTTTGTATTTGATTGTTAATAAATATAATAGATAATTGATAAAATAAAAAACAGTTTTTATAATTAAATAAAATATATGGAGTTAATTTGTAATTAAAATTAGTTCAAAGACTATGTAGCAATTGTTAAAAAAACTCTAAAAATATGTTTTCTAATGGGACCATTAAGTAGTTCAAAGGTTCTAGGACCACAGAATCCTGAGCCTTCTCTTCCACATCCCCAACTCTCTCCAGTTTCCACTTGATGTTAAAAACTATATCTTATTATTTTTTTTAGAATGGAAATTGTATTTTAAGATTTTATTTTATGGACTATAATTTACTATGTTGTATTTGTGGACTTATAATCTTGGATAAGATATGTTTGTGTGTTTGTAATAGTATTTTCTAGTTTTTTTTATTTTTTGATATTTTTTACTATAATTTTCATATAAATGTTAAACATAAGGGGATAGGGAATGGGCCCCGCGAAAAATACGGGAAACGCGGGGAATGGGATGGGGACAATTATCCCCCCACGGCAGGGATTGGGGTGAGAATGGGGATTAATTCTAGGGGCGGGGACGAGGAGCAGGGAGGCTTTCCCGCCCCGCCCCGCTCCATTAACATCCCTAAATTGAATGTATTTGTAAATTTTTTTATATTGATAATTTATCAAAATTAAATTTTAAGTTTTTAATATTTATAATTTATAAATTAAAAAATATTATAAATATTTTTTTTTGAATACATGTAAATATTTTAAAATCAGTTTCTATAAAAATAGAAAAGATGCATTTGTCCTTCAATACATAAATGTTGTTTTCTAGTAATATTAAAAGGTAAACAATTTATTTTGATAACTTACCAATTTTTTTAATAAAATAAATCATAAAAAATTACAATGAGACTCCAAAAATGTACTCCGAACTGACAAAATAAGTCAACTATCAATTTGTCACTATTGATTAAGAGATGAACCTCTGTGAAAATAAGGTTAATAATCACATAACTATGCAATTACGACAGTGTTTAGCACAGAGAAGCGATTAACGTTTAAGTATAAGCCATAAGACCTTTTCTCTCTTTCCAGAGCGAAAGGATCTCACTTTTCAAAATAACATAATCGTGTACTCTCTCTTCCAAATTTTATCAAAAAAAACATAGTCACATAACTATACAGAAATAATTAGAATTAAGAGTCGTTAAAAAAAGTTATATAAAATTAAAATTATATGAATTTATATTTTATTTTAATCTTATATATTGATGTAAATTTAAATGAATTTATCTTTTTTCAGTAAGTTAGGCAAGTATACGTAGATACCATAGTATGCATCTCTCCACAAATCCTAAGATTTGTTGTAATCCATATGAGGCAGAGCTATGAAGCTAAAAAAGATCAATCTTCTGAGTGTGATACCAAATTTTTTGAAATTTTTTTTTTTTTTTCTAAGTCAGAGATCGATAAATTGGTGTCAGGATTAAGAAATGCACAAAATGTAATCGAATTCGCCATTCCATGCGGCCAAATTTCTATTAGTTATTTCATCAAACGTCTTGCAAGCATCCACTAGGAGGACAATTTAATGTACATATCCAATGCACTGCACCCCGACAAAGACATCATAAATCATGCCACCCTTTTAAGGTAAGGCGTAAACCTATTTTTCAATAGCAGGCATATGCAGCGAAAACAAAACTTTAAAGATACACGAAAAAGTGAAATCATTGGGGGCGAATGCACTCACGGCACATGTTATAGAAATGGTAAAGGGCAGAGACAAAGCTGGCATTGCGAACACAGCCGAAAATAAGGGAAGTTTAAGCGACTACAGTGCGAGAAATGATGTTTTGGACATAAGTAAGATGGTCAAGTTTGGAGTACATGTTGACTAAATGGTTGCAGAAGAATGAAGGAAGAGGAATGTGGTGAGTCTTGAAAATTTCGTGCATGGACAGTACGACCAAACAGAGAATGGTAACTTGCAACAACAGACTCCAGCAAGTTGCCAAAGAAGTTCGAATATTGCACCGCCATCATGTTAACATGTTATGCAGTTCTCAAACTAAGATTCATTTCAGTTCATTGTCCTCCTTGTCTTTTATCATTCTATGTTTCGCCACCATTTTATCTGCTTTCTTTTTATATTGTAAAAGATAAATTTTTTTATTTATTATCAATTATTTTTATAATAAAAAATAGATGAAAAAAGGTAAAAAAATACATATATCATTTCTCAAATTATAGAACAATATAATTTTTTCATACTCAAAGTTTTCATGATTACTATGTTTTAATTTTTTATTACCAATAATGATATATTTTTTCACTTTTTCTTTCTTAAATTATAATCTTTTGTAATGTATTTTGATGTTGTCCATACAATTTTCCTTAAACTTATAATGTATATGATTTTTTATCTATTCAAATTTAAAAAAAAACAAGTGAACATGTTTAAATTTATAAGTACTCAATTGTATTCTTTTTTTTTTACTATTTTTTTAACTTTTCTTTTATACTTCATTATTTAATTAAAAAATATATAAATTTTAGATATATTAATTTTAGGATAAATTTTATATACAACAATTACTATTCATTAATAAATAGGAGAAGAGTAGACCACTTTGATAAAGCACTAAAAATATTTTTTTTAAAAGATATTTACATGTGTTATGATATTATTGGATATCCGGTTAATAATTTATTTTTTAATAAATCAGAACAAAATCGATTTATCATAACAACAATAATAAATCCAATTGTCCGCACTATAATTATTAGACCCGATTTACATAATTTAAACCGAATCATATTTAAATTTTTTGATAAAAAAATAAATATATCTCTAATTTTTGTGTTGAAAAAAAAAACAAAAAAGAAAACTATGATCCAATGAGTTATGTAAATTGATTGGTTCGACCGGATCTAATAACAATTAGGTTTATTGTTATTATTATAAAAAATCGATTTTATTCTAATTTGTTAAAAAATTCAAAAATAACTAATTCATTAATACATCTAACAATAACATAATCTTTGCAAAATGATATTTTACGCGTCTTTATCGAAATATTCTCCTAATAAATAAGATCTATTTCATGCTAATTTATATGTGTGAATGTTGCAACATTAAAAATCTAGTTGTCAGCACCCTAACTTATTACAGATAAGATGTTCTTTGGTTCTTTTAAAAAAAATCAAAATTAATAAACAAAATTATTACATATTTTTAAAGTTAAAATAAAAATAATAATATTGTTACCCTTATTTTTAAAATATACTATTTTATATATAAATTTGTTAATTTTATATTTATATAAATTTATAAAAAAGAGTAATATTATTAAAATAAAATAATAATATTCATTCTCCAAAAAAAAATTATAATTAAAAAAAAAACACTTACTTGTTTTATTTCTACTTCTGAAAGCAAATAATGCTGCAATATAGAAACAAATCATCCTCTCTTTTCAAAGAAATATGCACAAAAGAAGGTATCGTAGACTTTAAATCGAACTAATTAATCTGTTGATGATCACTTGATTCATCATCAATATCTCTAACTAAGTATTCATTCATATCATGACCAAAATAAATAGACTGCATTTATAGAATAGTAACTCTCCAATTAAAAATTTAGAGTTAAACCTCAAAAATGGTATGTGAGATTGGCGTCGTACACTAAAATCGTTCTTAAAATTTCAATTGTACTAATTAGTTCTTTAAGATTGACAAAAGTGCACTATATTAGTCCCTGACCTATTTTTTTCATTAATGATGTGATGACGTGGCTTGATGACGTGAATTGTAAGTGATACGTGTCACTCTATGATTTGGCCACGTGTAATGATATGATGATGTGGTGACTAGTGACACGTGACATGCTGATGTGGATGGTTTGCCACGTGTCACAATGTTATTCGGCCACGTGTTCGTATGTGCCACGTGTCATAATAGTATTCATCCATGTGTCGTCCATTATGTCATCATTGTTGATGCACCAAATTAGTCCATCACTTTGCATTAAGTGACATTCAATTTCAAGGACTAAAATGAGTCACTTAATGCAAACGGACACGTAGACGAATACTGTTGCGACACGTGGCACAAATGGACACGTGGCCATAAAACATTGTGACACGTGGCATAATCATCCAAATCAGCATGCCAAGTGTCACTGGTCACCACATCGTCATATAATTACACATGGCCAAATCATGGAGTGACACGTGTCACTTACAGTCCACGTCATCAAACCATGTCATCACGTTAATGAAAAATGGGTCAAGGACTAATATGGTGCACTTTTCTCAATTTCAGGGACGTAATTAGTGCAATTGAAATTTCAGAGACAATTTTAGTACACGACGCTAATCTCACGGACCATTTTGGGTTTAACTCAATGAATTTATGATGATGGGTTGATTCATGTATCAATATCTCTAATTTGGTATTTATTTATAAAAAGAGTAAAAAATAAATAATTTTTGAATTTTTTTTAATTATGAACATTTAAGTTTTTTAAAATTAAAATACATTTAAATTTTTCAACTTTGGAGTTAAAATTTAGAAGGGACACATCATCACTCTTCCTTCTAGATCGGCATTTTTTGTTATGATTTTTAAACCCAACTCCACGGAAGAATATAATTATCATTTTAGAAGGTGAAAGATTTAAATGTATTTTTCAATTCTTACTTAGACTTAGTTTGATAAACTTTTTTGAAGAAGTGCGTGTGTTTTATCTCATTTGGTGTTTGGTAAATAAAAAAATTTATGTGATTATGCTTGCAGTTTTAAAAAATATGAGTATTTTTGAAAGCACCTAACAAAGAACTTTTTAAAATTGACTATGTGCTTATTAAAATTAAAAAGTCTAATATAGACTATAGCCTTATATATTAATTAATATCTAAATTTTAAAAAATTTATAGTATTTTTAAATTTTAAAAATTATTTTATTAAATGTATTTATTGTTGTTTGTATTTATTAAAAGTTATTTTTAATTTAATTTATCAAATATATATGCCTACAAATTTTAAAAATCTAACTTTTAAAAATTAATTTTTATAATTTATTTTTAAAAATAAAAATTTTACCAAACTAAACTTTAAATATTCGCACTTAAAAAATTCAGAACCTATTTATTTATCTTTTATTTTTTATAAGATAATCAAATTAAATAAACTAGATTTGATAAAATAGTAATAAAATTTTCAATAACCTTCTAATGCTGCATAACCTACACAATACCATTCTTCTATGTTAAATTGATTTGATTTCCTTTTCATATTAGGGTCATGTCTTAATTTATATTAGGACAATCTACCTAATTAAATACATTGAGTGAATTTTTTACCTACACAAAACAAAAACTTCTTACATGCACGTGCATTCTTATATTTATGTAAATCGTGGGAGCCAACCACAGTTTCAATTTAATACATAAACCGTGAATAGAATGTATCATAAACTGTGGCGAGCTAATACGGTTTACTAAGGGAGGCAAATGCACATAAAACATGATAAGCAGCAACGGTTTATGAAGGAGTTTGAGTAGGTATAAACCTTTGTTAGCTGCAATAACAATAGAAATTCTATATGTATGTGAGTGAGATTCAAGCCAGGGAAGAGATTATTGTCACAATAGAAATAACAATAATACCAACAGGAATAATTCTACTAACAATAACAATCTATAACAATATATAAAGTGAATAGGAGAGTTTGGTGTCTAATTTCCATTTTTCCATTTCAATCTTCTTGATAAATAGTGTTTAATATAATTGTCGGCTTAAAATTTGGTCAAAAATGTAATTATAAGTTAATTCTTTTTTGTTCTTTGTGCAGTTACTTTTTTATTCTACACATAACTTCTACTCATATTGTCTTTTTCTCTGTTCTATGGAGTACATGTAGTACTCTCTACTTATCTTTATTTTACTTAATTAAAAAAATAATGATAAATATGTGTATGGAAAATAATAAAAAATAATAAAAATAAAAATAAAATTTTTTTAAAAAATAATAGAACAAAATATGATTTAACATATTAAATATAAAATTAAAAAAAATTAGGAATTAAAATTATGCAAGAAAAATAGTTCTTTAAATTTAAATTTTTATATCTGCTTCAAATTAAATAAAATTAAAAAATAAATAAATTTATAAATATTTATAAATTTTAATCTTAATTGTTACATATAATAACAACATAATAATTTTAGTATCATACTTAAATTATCTTAAAATTTTATTATTCTATACATTAAAAAATAAATAACTTATAAAATTTTTATTTTTTTATTTATTAATAATTTATTATTTATTAAAATTTTTATTTTTTATCTCAAATTATAATTTAAAAAACATAAAAATTAATTTCTTAAAAATATTAGAAAAAAATAAAAAATAAAAAATTACAATTTTATTTTGAAATTAAATGAAATTTTAAGAAAATCTTAATAATTTTATTAGTTAGAGATATAGAAGTTGACATATTAGATCTAGAGAAATATTAAGAATTATTACAAATAAGTGTTAAGATTAGGGAAGATATTCAACAATAATATAATATTTTTATATTCAATTGTATATGTTAATAGTAGCTAAAATAGTAGTGTCCATATAATATTACTCTTTTAAGAAGATATAAAATATTTGATATTATTTTTTTATAATTGTTGGCAAATTTTATAATTTGATTAACAAAAAATTTGAATATTTGATATCTTAAATTTTGTCTTAAAGTAATAAAATATGACTTAATAAATAAGTTTGAAAAATAATAAGGATTTATATAATAAGTATACATATAGATATATCTAAATCAAAGAAGAAAAAAAATTTCCTTTAGCAAATTTTTAATAACTCAAAAGTTAACACAATGGTAGTTATGGATTAAAGTGATAAACAAAAATGAGAGTTGGAATAATGGTTTACGTTCAAGGCCTCCTCTTCATAAATCGTGGGAAGCAACCAGCCTAAGTTTTTTTCTTCCTAATCGGTGGTAGGTAGCCATGGATTATGTCCAATCTTTTCCAGCCATAAACCCTCTTAGTCTCCAACGATTTACGTTGAAACTAGAAACCGTGGTTAGCTCCCACGGTTTACATAAAAATAAAATTGCACATGCATGTAAGAAATTTCTGTTTTGTGTATACAGGTAAACGATTCACACAATTTATTTAATTAGGTAAATTGCCCTTTATATTATGATGCTCTTTTCTTAAGGGAGTTACAATAATACTTTTCATATTAGGGTCATGTTGTCTTAATTTATATCATGATGCTTCTTTTCTTAAAGGAGTTGCAAAAATAACTACTTCACTAGTTAACCTCATTTCCGGGGGCAACATTGGACCGAATAATAAGTAGGGGTGTTATCGGTTCAGTTTGGTTCGGTTTTAGATTAAAAACTAATCGAATCGATTTGTTCGATTTTTATAAAATACTAACTAATCAGTTTGTTGTCTATGTAATAATCGAACCGAACTGAATCAAACTAAAAGCGATTTGGTTTGGTCAGTTTTTTTTTTTGTTTTTAAATTCTAACTAATAGAAAATTAATCTTAGTAAAATGATGTTCAAAACAATCAATAAACTGAAATAACATTGCATTACATTCAAATTTAACACAATTTCAACTTATTCCAACAACTAAACATAAAACAAACACATTTGTTAAGTATAAAATTTTCATTTCAATGCATTACTAAGCCACTTCTTCGGTTCGGTTTAGTTTCTACCGAGTCAATCGAAAATCGAACCGAACCGATCGGTTTAATTCGAAAAAAAACCAAAAAATCGATTTTTTTCAGTTTTCTATTCGGTTGTTGTAAATTTCGACTCGGTTTTACGGTAAATTTCGATTCGGTTTAGTAACTTACACCCCTAATCATAAGAAGTGAAAAAAGTTTTAACTTGTTAATTAGTCTATACGACTCTTACTTAGAAAATCTTTTTATTCTTTTTATGTTTTTAAGATATTAAAAATATAAAAAAAATTTCTTTTCAATAACTTTTAGTAGAATATTTTTTAAAAGTGTTCTTATCTAATACTCATAAAAATATATTAATAAAACTCTTATAAAATAATATTTTATACTTAATGATAAATATAATTATTAATGAATAAAAATAATATATAAGAATAAAAATATTACTACCCTTATTTTTCATAATGTCACTTTATACATAATTTATTTATATGATATATTAGTATAAATTTATAAAAAAATATGATATTATTAAAATATGAGTGATAATATATATTTCTATATATAAAATGTTATTATTAAGTTGATGAAATTTTATTAAAATTATCAGTTTTCCGTTATTGAAATTATAATATCAAATAATAATAGTGTATTTAGTTTGTATTTTTATTTTTAATGTTTTTTATTTTTTAAATTTTATAAAAAAATAAAAATAAAAGATGAAAATAAAAAAATACAAATAATAAAATCTAAAATTTTAAAAATACTAAAAATAAAAACAAAAATAAAAACCAAATCAGATACATCAATTAAAACTTAGATTATTGTGTTTCGAGGTGGGCGTTTAACGCATTACTACTGCAACGACTCGTTGCTGATAAGGGTAGCTTTTGTTCGAAACTTTCAGCCAATCACATGGCACCACGTGTCCGTTTTGGATGACTGTTATACTAGTCAGCAATATCCTTTCTTTCTCTCCCTCCCTCCCTCCCCGCGGACTCTCCTATCACCCTGAAACAGGAAACCGCTCACACTCAGAGAGAGACCACTTACTGTCCTAAACACATCGTCGTTTTTAAGTCTCACCATGGTCTGAGTTTCACCGAGTAACTTGCAGAACACTGTCGTAAACCCCCTAAACGACAAAGAAAACGAAAAAAGCAAAACAAAACAAAACAAAGAAGAAAGAGAATCACAACGATGGAGTGCGTTGGAGCGAGAAACTTCGCGGCAATGTCGGTTTGTTTAAGCTCTTCTTCGAGGTCGCGTTTGAGGAGGAAGAAGCTAGCGAGAATCCGAACCTCAATCTGCATTCGTGGAATTAGTTTGCACCGTCATCACCATCATGATGATCATCATTATCGTGAAGCTTCACGCTCGCAATGTCTCAGCGTGGAGGCCAAAGCTGGTGCCGGAAGCGAGAGCTGCGTGGCGACGAAAGAGGACTTCGCTGACGAAGAAGATTATATCAAGGCCGGTGGATCGGAACTCGTGTTCGTCCAAATGCAGCAGAACAAGTCCATGGAAATGCAATCCAAGCTTGCTGATAAGGTTTTAATGATTTCCAGATTTAGCCTCAGTTTCCATGGAATTCGGTTGTTGTTGTGCTCTATCTTGAGTTTAGCTATGGTTAGGCGTGAAAGTTTGAGCTCTGTTTTCTGCGTAAAAAATTCAAAGGATAAGGTTTTAGGCTTTATTTACCATTTTTACCCTTTTCCTTTTTTCTGGTTAATATACTAGCTTCTATGTCGTTTGAATTGTTGTCATCTTGAGAAGATGCTGATGGTAAAAGTCTAAGAATTTCTCAAGATGAATTTGCTAGGAACTGCACTGTGCTGTTTACATCTCTTTCGATATTTCAATGGATTGAGTGTTTTTTGGGTTAAATGGATAGAGTTAAGGTCCTTTCTTTGTATAAAAACGGTGATGTTAGGTGAGGTTTTGTTGTGTTCTCTATTGTGTTTTCTGTAAACATGCAGTTCTGGAAGCATTTTCAACTTTCAAGTGCTAGTTTTGAAGGTTCGGTTGACTTTGGAAAAGTGAATTGATGAAATGAGGAGTGTGTTACCTTAGCTGCTGACTTGTTTATATTTTATATACGAATGGATTAGTGGTGATCTGGGATGACTTAACGAGCTTTGCCTAACAAACTTATTTGGCCACAATTGAAATGACTTTCATGATTCTATCAAATGCTTAATAGGAGATACGTCAACAAAATTGATCATTCAGAATTGCTGTTTTCTTTCTGATAATTGTGCTTCACTCTTGCAGTTGCCACCCATATCTGTAGGAGATATATTGGATCTAGTGGTGATTGGTTGTGGTCCGGCTGGTCTTGCTCTTGCTGCAGAATCTGCCAAGTTAGGATTGAAAGTCGGGCTCATTGGTCCGGATCTTCCTTTTACAAATAATTATGGTGTGTGGGAAGATGAATTTAAAGGTTAGAGTCTTTTCTATATTGTTATCAATATCTTTATATAGTTGCTATTAGGTTAGTACTTTAGACCTTAGGAGTTTTTGATTAAAGAATTATAAAATCAACTCAGACAATTCTGCCAATGATCACTTGTTTTTGTATTCTTTTTCATCCTGGTGGCCTTACCAGTAAATCAACTTCTGTGTTTTGGCATATTGATGGCCCTACTTCATTATTATTTCAGATCTTGGACTCGGCGGTTGTATTGAGCATGTTTGGAAGGATACCATTGTATATCTTGATAATAAGGATCCCATTTTTATTGGGCGTTCTTATGGACGTGTCAGCCGACATTTGCTTCATGAGGAATTGTTGAGAAGGTAAAACCATTTATGATAATTGTAGTACCGTTATCATTTCTATTGATTATAATTTATATTGTCTTAGTTGTTCATATACTTTTGTAGATTTATAATTCATATTAATTTTCCCTAGGTGTGTCGAGTCAGGTGTATCATATCTTAGCTCAAGAGTTGAAAGGATTGTTGAGGGTAGCAATGGCCACAGTAATGTCATATGTGAATATGATATTGTGGTGCACTGCAGGTGCTGTATCTCTTGCTTTTGACATTTTAACCAGCATTTTATTATATTGAAATTTCTGACATATTATTATAGGCTTGCTACTGTTGCATCAGGAGCAGCTTCAGGGAAACTCTTGCAGTATGAAGTTGGGGGTCCAAAGGTGTCTGTCCAGACAGCCTATGGTGTGGAAGTTGAGGTAGGAGGCTGGCTAGACAGTTTTCTCGTTTTCTGTTGTATATTGTTGTGCCACTGCCCACTAATATCCTTAAATGTTACTTAACTAAAGCTCGATGTTTCCCATCTTGCATCTTTTAAAATGTGTGGCTTCCCTTGTCCAGTGTGGTAAATATGGTTGATTATTGTCGTTTATACATCTAAAAGAAAATAATAATAGTAATAATAATACCAACATTGGCTCTACTTTCTGTCTTAACATTTTTTTAACAACCACCCAGTTTGTTGTATATGTATATGTCTATTCAAACTTTAAATCAAATCAATCATCGGTCCTTATCTGAAGTGGTAATATCCAAAGTAACATGACGTGTTCTCTCAACAAGTCTGATATGTGTTCCTTGTTCATGTATTGTAACTAATGTATGTTTTCCAGCTTTTCTTTAACCATATAATATTTTTATTTTCTCAATAAAAAATTTTATATAAAATGGGAAAGCCAGTGATGATACCATTTTTTGTTACCATGTTAGGTGGAAAACAGTCCTTATGATCCCAACCTGATGGTTTTCATGGATTACAGAGACTACATGAAGCAAAATGTTCAAACTCTAGAAGCAAATTACCCAACATTTCTTTATGCAATGCCTATGTCTGGCACAAGAGTGTTTTTTGAGGTTCACTCAATGTTTGGAGCGTAATGTCTTACATAGTTTGTTATACTTTTACTTGGATTCATGTAAAGTGTCAATTGCAGGAAACCTGTTTGGCATCGAAAGATGCCATGCCTTTTGAGTTATTAAAGAAAAAGCTTTTTTCGAGATTAAATACAATGGGGATCCGAATCACAAAGACTTATGAAGAGGTGAGGCATTGAAAATGGCATCTAGGCTTGTGTATTTTAGTGGATCTAGGTTTATCTTGATTTAAATCTGCATTTGAGCACCCCAAAAAAAAACAAATTCTTTTCATTTATTAATTTCTCTGTAGGAATGGTCTTATATCCCCGTTGGTGGGTCCCTACCCAACACAGAGCAGAAGAACCTTGCATTTGGTGCAGCTGCTAGTATGGTGCATCCAGCTACAGGCATGGTCAAATCTTCATTTTTCTGGATATGTTAAATTTATTACCCTTACAATATATTTCTTTTTTATTCAATAGGCTACTCAGTTGTGAGATCTTTGTCGGAAGCTCCAAAATATGCTTCAGTAATTGCCTCTATTTTGAAAGAGGGTCATACAAGTAGCATTATTACTCATGAACGAAGTAAAGAGAATCTATCTATGCAAGGTAATCGAGTCTACCTGTTAGCTTAGAGTTTGGACATAAAAGATACTCTGTTCCTTTAAAGCTGTTCTTAACAGTTTCTATTATCTGGCAAGACTGTATATAGTTTTGATATACAGTTTGTGTATATTACAAAATTTTTGAGATAAGCTTTTTGAACAGATTTAATGTGAATGCGAGGTTTTTGACTTGTATAGTTGTACATGTACCTAATTTTTTGTTTTTTATTTTTTTTTTCCAGCTTGGAATACCCTTTGGCCACAAGAAAGGAAACGACAGAGAGCATTCTTTCTTTTTGGATTAGCATTAATTCTGCAGCTTGACATTGAGGGCATCAGAACCTTCTTTCATACTTTCTTTCGCTTACCTAACTGGTACGGTGTCTCTTTTAAATCATAATTTGCGGTAGAAAGTTAGCCATTAGTTATACAAAAATACCGTGTTAGCTTGAGTGGCCGAAAGCCAAAGAAATATCTTACTAGAATACCATAGAGGCTCCTGCTTTTCTTGGCAATTAAACTCGTGTCAGTAGCCTATATGTTGATAAATCTTGTCTAAACTTCAGATGGATGCGGAAATGAATTTTGACATAAATGAAAGAGTGCTTGTTATCAAAACGTTCAATTGCTGCTCAATTTTGTAATTTCAGTTATCATAGGAAAACATGAACCCATGACCCAGCTATCGGAGGATGCATAGTGGCATAGCCTTATGACGTAAATGAATTTTGACGTAAATGAAAGAATGTTCCTCATCAAAACCTTCAATGTTCCTCATCCTTTTGATAATCTATCTACTGTTAGATGCTGAGGATCAATTCCTTTCAGGCTAATCATGTTTTACGAACGAAATAAACAATCTCTAACTTATGGATTAGTGAAGCATACCACCTCACACTATCATGTAGTGCCCTTGCTGGAGTCAAGATTTCATTTCCATAGCCAGATTTTATTGTTAGAATTATGGTTCATTTGTTACAGAACTTTAGCTACAAAATGAAATCATAATTTTTCCTTTAGAGCAATACGATACTGGTGAGTATATCCATTGTCATTGTCCATCAATCGACAATAGAAAGAAATCCACATCATTGGTTCATTTAGTTAATTAGTGATAGGATTAACTAGGCTGACATCTTGTGATAATAAGATGGATTATCCTATTTCCACTCCTAGGAAATAGCATGTATTAAACTGCTGTACTAAAAGCTTCAATAGACAAATAAGTATGGAATTATTTTATACTTTAATTGCCATGATGGCCTTATCTGAAAATATATGTGAATGTTAACCTTTGTCAATGAACTGATACTAGAAAGGACATCATGATGTTTAGTTAAACCTTAATACGATTAACTTTTCTAACTTCTAAGTGTCTTACAGCTTATATTCATAAGATGGATTATCCCATTGCTCTTCTTAGTTTGAATACCGAATGTGCCTGAAACATATGCTATGATGCCTGTTTCTTAAAATATGAATATTATTCATAGTTCTCTTCCTAGTTTGCATACCAAACCATGATTCCTTTTTCTCAATATATGAATAGCATTCCCATGAATAGTATCCATAAGAATGAAATATCAAACCATGTATTACATGCCCTTGGATAGTGAATTTAAATCTGGATTTTTTGTACCCTTTGATTAAACTAGTTTGCTATTTTAATTTCTGATCAAACTCCTCTAAATTGAGGAGATTTGTAAAATGGTTAAGTGAGGAATTAATTACTCTTAAATTAAGATAGTAGGGCTCACATGATGGAAATTACAAATTCAATAGTGATTAGTTCCTCACTTCATCACTTTACCAATCTCCTGACTTCAGAGGAGTTTTTCCCTTTAATTTCATATGGACCTGACCCTTCCCCCCTCTTTTTTTATTCTGAATTATGAAATGATGGTTTAGTGTTTATTTTCTCTTCATCACAGGATGTGGCAAGGATTTCTTGGCTCCTCTCTTTCCTCTACAGACCTAGTACTATTTGCATTCTACATGTTCATAGTAGCACCAAATAACTTGAGAATGTGCCTAGTCAGACATCTGCTTTCGGATCCTACAGGGACAACAATGGTAAGGACCTACTTAACGATATAGTTACTTTCATCACTTTGTTAGGATCATTATATATGGAGGAAGCTTTAGATTACATTAGTTACTGTAATAGAAGTTAGAATGTTCTTGTATGTACATATATAACAAAACAAAAGATATGTTCTTACTACATTTATGTGTATCCCTTCTGCTACAACTTTTACCTTGTTAACACCTTGTTCATGCCTATTTTCATGGAAAAAACTAGTGCCCGCATTTAGAGGGGTTTACTAGTGCTAAATAATTACTTGTTTCCGTTTTATCCATATTAAATAGCTATTATTGACCTTGTAAGAGCACTTTCATTACTAAGAATTTGCTTTCACCGGAACATGTTAATTATCTCATCCATCTGAGGATTTATTACCAAGTCTGTCCTAATTTTCATTTAAGTTCGAGCAGTCAAGGCAGGGATCAAGGTTGATGATAATTAAGAAATGGCCCATGAGCATTTGTTAGCAAAAACATGTAAAGCATGGACACTTCACTGAGTTGCCGTGTCTGTGTGTCAGACACATTTTGGATACGATATTCATCAACACTCATCCAACACACTGTGTCCAACCGTCTCTTAATAAAAAATGAAAAATTCTTTTTCGAATACGCTTGAATACACCTAAATATCATCATGTGTCAGTGTGTCCAATCTTATTCTAAACATATATTCTTGAAATAAGTTTAGATGTAGTATATATTATTGTTTATTAAAAAATATTTTAAATACTTGATATAATTAAAATAAGATATTAAAAATAATTTAAAAAATTAATTTATATTTTAATATCAATAAAATATCAAAATATCATTATAATTTATCTAAAAAAACTTTATATTTATATGTATGCGTGCTGCTATGTCTTATAAGATTTTAAAATTCGCGTGTCGGCGTGTCCTATATCAGTGTTAGTATCCGTGCATCATAGGCAAAAATCTTTTTTTTTTCTACTTTATTTATAAGACTTATATTATTACAATTAAGGATTTGT
Organism: Arachis hypogaea; assembly: GCF_003086295.3. Taxonomy (NCBI): domain Eukaryota; kingdom Viridiplantae; phylum Streptophyta; class Magnoliopsida; order Fabales; family Fabaceae; genus Arachis; species Arachis hypogaea. The sequence goes on from NC_092038.1 coordinate 44,061,454, forward strand.
TTGAGTGGGTTTTTATGAAAAGATCTTATTTTAAGTTATTTTTAAAAAAAAATAAAAATAGTTTCATATTTAGAAATCTCAGGTAAAAGTATCTTAAAAAATAAAAATAGTTTCATATTTAAAAATCTCAGTTAAAAGTATCTTTAAAAGTATCTTTTTATACAATAATTATATTTGGATATAATAATATAAAAATATTTTTTGTTTATTTATTATGCCAAAAATATCACTTTTTAAGTTAACAAGGTCTTTTAAAAAAATATAAATTATAACTGTAAAAAAATATTTTTTATTTCTTTTAATATTTTTATTTTTATTATTAAAATTTTATCAAATACACTAAAAAAAAAAAAATTAATAATTTAATGCAACTAAACAAACACTAAGAGTAAGTAATTATAATTATTCCAAAGCACATGTTAAATTTTTTGTAAAGTTGAATTCTGTTCGGTTCCTCGAGTTCCGGACGGGTCGGGGAAGTCTCCTGGTGTGAAGGTGGGAATCAGCCTTGATATGGGTCTATGGGACGAGACGCGAGCGTAGCCGAGTTCCTGAGCTCTTCGCGAGGTGGAGGGTGCCACCTGCAATGACACTTCGACGCTCAAGTCAGAAAGTATGCAGGCGGTTTGAGAGTGAGGGATATAGTGACGTACCTTGGGGGAGGGGTAGGTCCCTCCCCATATATACTCTGTCAGAGGTGGGTCCCACGAGAACAGACCCACCTTCCTCGAAGCTTCCTCTCACAGCTGTCGAAGGGTGAGCTGTAAAAGGGATAGGTGTCCGAATCGCTGCTCGGACAGGTTATGCCCATAGACAAAGACAATATATTCAAAGATGTTGAAATAGTGTATTTTATAATTTATATCCTTTTTGATAAGAAAAATACAGAGATACTAATAAGAGATATAATTTATTTTTTTATTATTTTTATCAAATTTTATAATTATATTTTTTATTATTATATTTTTTTATAAATTTTTTGTATGAAAAAAAAAGAGTAAATTATATTTTCATAATTTATTCTAATTTATCATCAAATAAAATATAAAAATACTAAATTTTATGTCTGTATTTTTTTATCTTATTTTCAGTGTCTTATTTTATCTTATTCTCAGAATCAAACACAATTTATGTAATTTTTTATTCATTAAAAAAAAGCCAAAAGTTTAAAAATTAAAGGATACTAAGCAAAATAAATCAATACAATCAATCTTCCTCGGTGTGTTCTGCAATATGCAATCTACATTCCATGACGATCTTAGTAATATTCATACTACATGATTATATAAAGCCCGTCTGCTTTATGACAGCAGCATTATAACCAGGAAACTCACGTATGATCATTTTGGATTATTATCGTTTATATGTCGGTATAAATGTACTTTTGCAGAATTAATTTTAATTGAAATTAAATTGATGTTAATGTAATTTGTATTTGAGTATTTTGTCAAATCTATTTTTTAAAAAATAAATATTATTTAAATAATGTTAACCAAAATTATATTAGTGTGTAAAATTATTACAACGACATGATTTACATCATTTTTTATATTATTTTTGTAATTTATTTTTATAATAAAATGAAATATATTTAAAGAATCTAAATATTATGGTTTAAAAAATAAAAAGTTTACATTATGCAATTTTAAAAAAATATTAAATTAACATTAGGATTTGTTTTTTAAGTAAAATTATATTATTTTATTAATTTATTTAAAATAATAATATTAATATTATTTAAAAAACATAAGCTTGTGGACACCAGTGCTCAAATTTCACTATATTTTTAATTTCAAACCAACTATTGAAAAGTTATTGTCATATTATTAAGAAATATTTCAATAAACAAAAATAGGTTAAGACTACAAAAATTATTTTTAATATAGATAAAGAAGTAGTGTATTTGTAAAATATTACAATCTGAAATGTTTTACAGAAGTATAGAGTTGCAGAAATTCTGTATTGAAACAGAAATTTTTTTAGTAGAAATTCTGGTCATATGTCAAGCTCTGATCACCACGGTCCACGTATAGTACCTACCGTGTTGAAGCAGTAGATATTCTTTTCACAGAGATTCTAGCCACATGACGTGCATGCAGGTAACACGTATCATGCGTGTTGCAGGAACAGAGATTCCACGCCTGTTTTCGATGCACCTTAATCAACGTCCCTGCCACGTGTCAACACCAGATCAACACACAGGATCCGTGTTTCAGACTCCGATGCAGTTTTCTCAGCGTCCGATAGCCACGTATCAACACCCCGACAACACACAAGGTGCGTGTTAACCATTTGGCCGGTTGTCTCCATACACCCAACATCCATATTCCAAAAATGCATGCCTCATTAATGTCTTCGTGCCTTTAAAAGGTGGGAGGAGGAGCTTGGCATGCTTCATTCTTCATTCTTCGTTGTGTATATTGTAGTATGGTTTAGAAGGTTACATTGGAAGGTAAGTGTTGTTAAGAGAGTTAGGCTTTAGGGTTCTATTTAGAGAGTTAACCGAAGGAGGAGGGAGGAAGGTATTTCTGGCTATGAGAGTGAGTAGTGTGTTATTTAAAAAAATGGTACGTGATTATACATCTGTAAAAGAGTACGTTGTTAATTATTTAGAATAACCTAATTATATAAATTTAGTATTTTTATTAATTTAAATTTAATATGTAAAATGTAATATTATTAGTATAATTATTTGGATTAATTTATTCTTAGCAGTTGTAGTGAATTAGATAATTTAAATACTTATTTTTTATTTTTCTACGATAATATTAGTAATTTTATTTGTTTTCTGATCTATGTTATTTCTTTGTTATAATATTATTGTAATTTAATTTGTTAATATGTAATTTTTTAAACTAATAAGCAATAAAAATACTGATAAAATGTTTTTTAAGATAATAATGGTTGTTATTAATAAATAATAATGGTAGTTAGTAATAAATATTATAATATAATATAAATGATAGTTACTAATCTTAATAAATAGTAATGGTAGTTAGTCGAATAATGTAAATAATAATCTTAATAAATGGTAGTTACTAATATTAATAATATAAATGGTAGTTACTAATCTTAATAAATAATAATTTGTATTAATTATTTTTATTTTATTGTGATGTGTATTTTTTTATTTTATTAAATAATATAAATAGTAATGTAAATTATTAATAATTATTTGTATTTTATTTTTTGTGATTATTTTGTATTATTTTTTTGAATTTTATATTATTTATTTTTATTTTTTCGAATATTCTCTCAGGCTAATAGAAATATTTTGCCCCGTAAACTTGATTCGCCAGAAATGTGACACCCAGCGGTTGACCAGAGTTTATAAATAAAGAGATTCTACCATGTATCGAGAGTGGGATAAAACAAAGGGTATTTCGCCTTACTATCTGCTTTTGTGGAAAGGTGAAGGCCGGAAACTCATTCTTTCGTATTGCCAACCAGTGAGATTACAGTAACACTGGAGGTCATGTTACACATATTTAGCCTACCGATTGATGGAGAGGTTATGATGGATTGGACCGATAACAGTCAAGACTTCTTGGTCAACTAGAGCATGATGATTTTTGGCAGCGAACCCGTCATGTGTAGTTCATCTAAAAGTTACATAAAGTTGGTCTGGGTTCGTCATATCAGAGACCCACAGCCTCTAGACACTTGGGAGTCTAGTCAGCGATATGTTAGGTGTCACATCTTCTGTCTGCTGGAAACTACCCTTTTTGCGGATAAGTCGACGGCGTATGCCCACGCGAAGTAGCTACCACTGATCCAAAATTTTGAGTAGATTGGCACTTACAGTTGTGGGTCAGCAACTCTTGCACATCTTTACATGGCACTGTGCCATGCATCACAGTACGATTGCAAGGAGATGGACGGCCCGTTGGATTTGTTGTTTGTTTGGGGGTGGGAGCGAGTTCCCTTTCTTGCGTCCATTCCAAGACAGCGACTTGCACACGCTGATATATCGATTGCATGCAGGTAACACCGTAGCAATACATAATTTATTGGATTTTAACTCGTGTTTTATTTATGTTTTTACTGGTAAGACATAATTTAAAATTCTATTATAACATTGTGTATTGTAAGTGGAATCATCATCCACGAACCAGGTCGTGGATGTCGAGAAGCGTGGCGTCTATTAGGCACTACATAGACTGGATGGAAGAGGTCGGTATCGATATTAATCTATAAGAATAATTTACGGTATTAATAATCTAACTTAGCCCATGTAACATTTTGCATTTTGTTTGGCGGCCATACATGGGCATCATTATCCCGGCCGAGTTACATCACCACCTTGATATGTGTGACACGGTAGGGCCGTTGCTTTCATTCAAGTGTGTCGAATGGCATCCTGTAGACCGAGTGGTTCGCCAGTATGGCCATTCCTTTTGACCAACATTGTTACACTCTTCGGGGAATACAGTGCCATGATCGGAGCACCATACTCGACGAATGGAGTTTAGTCAGTGAACATGTGCAATGTAATTTTTTGCACATTATATTGTTTTATAGATGATTATGTACTAATCTTTACTCCATTCGCAATGTGAACTTGAAATTAATTTTAGCAAAGTCACCATAACATGATTTAAATACATCTGAAAGAGACAAAATATAACTGAATCTAAGACTAAATAAAGTGTTGGATAAAAATTGAAATCACAAACTCCCCTAATATGAGAACTACGAATTTGGAGTTGAGCCAATAGAACTAGCTCCACCACGATACGGGCATCTGCTTTGGTTGTGACCCTCACCTCCACAAAGCCTAGGATCATGTACATCACGCATATCCATCTCATTCAAGAAGCGAGTTTTTTTAGAACGGTCTTTGGTCACTCGTTTGAGGTGGGAATTGGATACTAGTCTTGGTCCTTGATACATAGACCATGTTGGGTTTTCTAGTGGTCTGAATCGGGTTCTGTACACTTTTTGGATCTCCCTCATCGTATATATCTCATGCATATATTGTTTCCAATTCAAATGATGGTTTGTATAACAGTCAAATACATGGCAACAAGGAATTTGATCCACCTGAAACTCACCACAACCACAATGCCAGAAATGCAAATTTACTGCAAACTCCAAATCACTGGACATATCACGCACTTCAAAGACCTCGTTTGCATATTCTGAGAATAGATGACTTGCACTTATATGAGTCTTAGCATCAGCAGTCTTTCTTGTGAACAACGTATTTAGCTTGTAAAAATTTGCCTTAACAAGAGCCATGACAGAAAAATAGCATTCTCCTTTCAATACTCCGTAATGCACTCCACTAGGTTGGTGGTCATATGATCCTAGCGATGTCCACCATCATATGCCAAAGTATACTGCGATCAAGGGATATTGTTGAGCCACTGCTTGTAAGCTACGCCCCGCTCACATAATCTCTAGTAGCACATATTGAATTTACGCATTGTTCTAAAATAGTCTGCCACACGTGAACAACACAATCCAGATAATAAATAATTTTGTTGTTATATATTCACCATCTTCTATCTAATGTTAAAAATGTAATATATTTACCTTTGTTGACAATCAGCTTCTGCATATGTGGTGCTTTAAACCTCTTCAAAAAGTTGGACGCTATGTATTTTATGTAAAACATGTAAATAGCTCTTGGATATTGCCAAGCTCCATTATTAGGACCTACAGCTAAGATAATTGACTCGTGTCAATCAGAGATAAAGGCAATGCTATCTTGATTAACTACATGTGTTTGTAGATGGCTAAGAAAAAAAGTGTTAAGCATTGGCAAACACAGTCTTATCCTCGACTAAGGCAAATACAAAAGGTACAATGTTTCCATTGTCATCTTGTGATACTGCAACTAAAAGAGTCCCTTTACATTTTCTATACAAGTGTGTGATGTCAACTTGGACCTGTAGCTTGCAACTTCTGAATGCTTTAATACAATGGTAGAAAGCCTAGAAGACTTGCATCAGAATTCTAAAATCCTCAACCAACTCATTCCCTCAGTAGCCATATGCAATTTCGTACTCAATAGCTGCTGATGGTTTTTTTACAACCATTGCTTCAAACCCTGTATGCAAAGCTTCATAAGAAGCTTTCCACCCACTAAATATTTTCTCAATTGTCTTTTACTTGACCAACCAAACTTTGTGATAACTTATCATGTAGTTAAACTTTGACTATACTTTAGTAATGATAGATTTTACCTTTATGGATGGGTCGACTTTAATCAATGACTTTATTGTTTTTGTAATTGTATCAGAGTCTAGTTTACCATGATCTTGAGAGATGGTACTTTTGATGTACGTGTGATTACCATTGTACTTCCTTATCACCTAACAATACTATCTTTTTATAAGAATAACTTTGATAAGCCAATCACAGCTTGTTTCGTATTGTACGCATTTAGCATAAAATAAAAACCTCTTCTTTTCCAAAGAGTTTTTCAGATTTTTTTTTATCTCGAGGTGCATTTCTTTGGAATCGCCATATTGTCGGTTATGATTCATACTCTCTGTAGTCGGAGCCTCTCTAGATAGTATACTGTTTAACTGCTGGAATAACAATATTTCTAAAGTTAAACTCCATTTTGACAATAAATTTATCATCTACGAAAATAACGAAAACTGCAACACGAATAGAACAATATAATTCTAAATATGATTTTAATAATAATAATAATAATAATAATAATAATAATAATAATAATAATAATAATAATAATAACAACAACAATCCTTGTCTTCCTCGTCGTTGTCGTAGTGGTAACAATATTAATAATATATAAATAATAATACTAATAATAATTTTTACAACAACAACAAAATTACTTATATTGACATATGTAGAAAATTTCAATGCATGCATGGGATTTAAATTCAAAGCATGCATAAAAGATGGTTTTTTAGATGGATATTGGTTTGTTAGTGCATTTGCAATATTTGTCATATCTCCCTCAACTATTATATCATCTTTCTTCACATCTTCAAATGGAGTAACAATTTTATAATTATCTTCAAACTCTTCATCACTTTTAATATTATAACCCATCTAGTCTATATTGGGTTCCGAAAAATTAACATTATCAATTTTCTCAAACTCAACATTCAACACAATAAGTTAGATTTGTATTCTAATTTGATAGTAGGTTGAAAACATTCCTTACATACTAGACTTATCAGCCAAATGCATTATTTGATGAATGAAATCACTAAATACTAACAGAGACTTCCTATACAAAATATTTATCATTCTTTTCAACACTTGATGATCTATAATTTGAGAAGTACACTCTCAAATCTTTTATATATTATTGAAAAAAAAACAACAATAATACATAAATTCTCATATAAAAAATTTACATCCTTATATATATGAAGCAAAATTTGATAATTATATATTTTTAAACTAACATAATCTTTTATTTTATACACTCATCACACTTATTTACAAATCTTTTTATTCTCTCAATATATACTTTTTTTATTTGATTTTATATTTTTTATTTCTACCAAAATAAAATGTCACTGCCATTTTCAGAAAACGTCATCAATTTTTTTATTTTTTTATAACACGTCAATGGTATTTTGACATTTATATTTTAAAAATATGTCGAGCGCTAAAACGTCATCAATATTTTTTATTTTTTAAATTAAAAAAATTAACATATCAAAACAGCTGTGCCATTTTATGCATGAAAATTTTTAAAACAAAAAATTTTAATCAAGAGATTGGTACCGTTTTGCATTTAAAGAATTAAAAAATATTGGTCACACATAGAGTGTAAGTAACGTGTTGTGGCTTTCAAAAAGTAAATTTTAATAGATATTGAAAACGATTTTTTTATGGAAATAAATACAAAAAAATTATTATTTTTTTAAATACATATAGATCAAAACTTTTTTCAAAATGTGCAGCACTAAATTATAGGAAGCATTCACGAATTGAAAATAATTTTCATATTGTATATAATAACATTGGTGTTCACAAAATGGCGGCAGAAATCCATCTTGCCTATGATATCCACAAAATGAGCTTCTTAGGTATAGTGAACGCAAACTCGGCTATCACAAAGGTGGTACGCAAAAAATAGAGGCAAAAAGAAATTTTAAGGGGTCAAACGCGAATTGAATCCAATTCATTAGTATCAAACACAAAATGCAGTAACTAAGTTATAATAATTCTAAAGTATTGATGTTCTACCATTATTTTTAAAATAATGTTTCATTTGAATCATCTTTTATATTTTTATTATTTTATCATTATATTTTTATTATTAAATTTATATGTAATATAGTCACCAAAAAATAAAATTTATATATAACATTATATGTGGTATAAAATTTCAATTTTTATTTTTATTTTTCTTACAACAATTTTATTTTTGTACACTATTATTTTTATAGTTAGTTATAATAAATTTTTGCTCATTTCGTATGTGCCAAAATTAAAATGGCTCAATTTGTGTGTGTCGCCAATGGAAACCTCTAATAGCCTGATGGGGACTGCCTCTATAGAGCCGTTGAGGATCAGCTGGCCCTCCACTCTGGTGGTGGATCACCTCGTAGAAATTTGAAAACTATTGTAAAGAGGTGGAGTCCACGGCTTTTGGGGAGGACAATTAGAGGTTGGTGCCTTGACTCCCTGGTTGAAGAAGCATATTATGATATTTTCAGGCTCCTTCCCGGATGTGGAGATGGGGAAGGAGTATAAATCCGCCAATGGCACTGCCTCACCGAGTTCGTGTATTATGCTTTCCTACCACAAGTAGGCTTTTGGACTTGGTGAGCATTATAATTCTATGGTCCCAGCATGATCTGAATGTGTACATCACAAAAAGCATTTTTATGACGATGTTGCCTTGTAGCATTTTTCTTTGAAACCAAACATTTGATGGAAGATCTCTTGGAACCGAAGTTGTTATAACAGTTCTTGAATGAGTGATTTGCTTTAATATAATGCACGCTCTAGTTCTTGAATGTGTCATTGACATGCTCATTGAACCGATGTGATCCACGTAAATGATTTTGATCAACATATTTCAAATTGTGAGCAACTCAAATTTTATGTTGTTGAACATTCAGCAAAGGGAATACTTTGCTTTGCATCTATAAAAAGGGTTAAAGTTGAAGCATACACAGCTTGGAACAAGAGAGAAATTGTCTCTAGCTTCCTTAATTTACAATCTTTTATGCTGAAAACCGTCCTCAATTTCCTTGATCATCATATTCATACCGTTTCTACTTTACCATGAAGTTAATTACTTTTTCCATCTAATACTAAAAATAATTTCGCACCTCACGAATCACAATCCAAGAGAGCAGACACGAATTTCGCACAAAATGAACAATCTTATCAGCATTCCTTTATTGGACAAGTTCGTCTCTTTTCATTTCAAAAATCATATATATTACAGGTTTTTTACTATAAGACTAATTTATCACCATCATTTTCTGAATGGTAATAAACTCCGCCTATGTTATACTTGCGGTACATAGCCGGTCCCAAGCCCGGATAAAGGAGGAGGGTTGTGTTAGGTCTTCGGCAACCAACATAAAAATATAGCCGAACCCCCATGACATGAATCAAAGACGTTATTGCGTTAAAGCTAGGTCGTTGCCCAGAAGCAACGCGTCGTATGGCTCGAGTACGGTGTCAAAGTAAGAGCCGCTGCATCGGTGCCCGGATGTAGTGTTAAATGAGCAAGGGTTCTCGCGTTTTCGTGAACGGACGAGGGTAAATAAACTAGTTCACAAAGTAAAAGGTAAAGGTCGAAGCGACAGAAGGTTGAGATTTGGGACATGGAACATAGGCACTCTAACAGGAAAGTCCATGGAGGTGGTGGACACCATGACAAGGAGGAAGATTAACATTATGTGCCTACAAGAAACAAAATGGGTTGGTGCAAAGGCTAGGGAGTTAGATACTTCTGGTTTCAAACTTTGTTATACAGGAAAGGTAAAGAATAGGAATGGGGTTGGAATAATTGTGGATAAGCAGTGGAAGAAGGACGTAGTGGATGTCAAAAGGGTGGGAGATCGGATCATCTCTATCAAACTTGTGGTGGAGGGAGGTGCTTTCCATGTGATTAGCGCCTATGCACCGCAAGTGGGTTTGGACGAACAACACAAGATAAGATTTTGGGAGGATCTAGAGAGTTTGGTTCAAGGCATACCTTTGGGAGATAAGATTTTCTTAGGAGGAGATTTAACTGGCCATGTTGGGAGAGAAGTGACTGGATATGGGAGTATTCACGGAGGTCATGGTTTCGGGGTGATCAATGCCGAGGGTAAGACTATTTTGGACTTTTCCTCAACCTTTGATCTTCTCATCGCAAATATATGTTTTAAAAAGAGAGACGAACATCTTATAACCTATAAGACTGGCATGACAAGCTCTGAAATCGACTTCTTCTTGTTGAGGAGAGTTGACCGAAAATTTTGTATTAACTGTAAAATTATCCCAGGAGAAAATTTGACAACACAACATAGGGTGCTCGTCATGGATTTTCGCGTTGAGGAAAACTTGAGGAAAAGACATCATACGAAGAACCAAGGACGAGGTGGTGGCAGATGAAAGGTGAGGAACAAAGAAGCTTCCTAAGACGGATAGAAGAAGAGGCAAAGTGGGATGGGAATGGAAGCGCGGAAGAGATGTGGAGGGAGATGGCAGAAGTTATTAGAAGAATAGCAAAAGAAAGTTTTGGTGAATCTAAAGGAATAGGACCAAGAGACAATGAGTCCTGGTGGTGGAATGCGAGTATACAAGAAAAGATAAAGATAAAAAGGGAATGCTTTAAAGAGTGGTCTTTATGCCGCAATGCAGATAACTGGGAAAAATATAAGGCGGCTAAGAAAGAGACAAAAGTGGCTGTAAGTGAAGCAAAAACAAGAGCATATGAGGGTCTCTACCAGTCTTTGGGCACGAAAGAAGGAGAAAAAGGTATATATAGAATCGCAAAGAGCCGGGAAAGAAGAACGAGAGATTTGAATCAGGTTAAGTGCATAAAGGATAAGGATGGAGAGGTGTTGGCTCAAGAGGAGAAGATTAATGAAAGGTGAAAGAGCTACTTCTACGAGTTATTTAATGAGGGACAGAAGACTCTTCCGAGCCTTGGTCGATTATGCACAAGGGAAGAAGATCAAAACTTTGACTACTATCGAAGGATTCGAGACTTCAAGGTAAAAGAGGCTATAAAGCAAATGAAAAATGGCAGGGCAGTAGGACCTGATAATATCCCGATTGAGGTTTAGAAGGGTCTTGGAGAAAAAGGCATTAACTGGTTAACCAAGCTTTTTAATGAGATTTTAAGGTCAAAGAAGATGCCTGATGAGTGGAAAAAAAAGCACATTCGTACTTATCTACAAGAATAAGGGGGATATACAAAGTTGCGAAAACTATAGAGGGATTAAACTTATGAGTCATACTATGAAGTTATGGGAAATGGTGATAAAACGGAGGTTGAGAAAAGAGACACAAGTAACAGAGAACCAATTTGGATTTATGCCAGGAAGATCTACCACTGAAGCGATATACCTATTAAGAAGGATGATGGAGAGGTATCGTAGTAATAAAAGGGATCTACATATGGTGTTTATTGATTTAGAAAAAGCGTATGATAAAGTACCAAGGGAGGTCTTATGGAAGGTTTTAGAAAAGAGGAGAGTAAGGATCACATATATTCGAGCAATTAAAGACATGTATGATGGGGCCACAACTAGTATGAAGACTCAAGGTGGTGTGACGGAGGAATTCCCTATTGGTATAGGATTACACCAGGGATCATCCTTAAGTCCATACATTTTCACATTCGTCTTGGAAGTACTCACAGAGCACATCCAAGAGCCTGTGCCATGGTGCATGCTTTTTGCCGATAATATCGTCCTTATGGGAGAGTCAAGGAAAGACCTAAATAAGAAGTTGGAATTATGGAGAGAAGCTTTAGAAGTGTATGGTCTGCGCATAAGCCGTAGCAAGACGGAATATATGGAATGTAAGTTCAATCTAAGAAGGGAAAACCCCAATATAGAGGTGAGGATTGGAGAAAACATCATAGGAAAAGTTAAAAGTTTTAAGTATATTGGGTGCATCATACAGGATAATGGAGAGATTGAACAGGATGTAAATCATAGGATCCAAGCAGGTTGGTCAAAATAGCGGAGTGCATCTGGTTTTATATGCGACAAAAAAGTGCCTTTAAAACTTAAAGGTAAATTCTATCGCACCGCTATAAGACCGGCTATGCTGTATGGTACAGAGTGTTGGGCGGCTAAAGGGGAGCACGAACATAAGTTGAGTGTGGCAGAGATGAAGATGTTGAGATGGATGAGTGGTCATACGCGATTGGATAAAATAATGAATGAAGATATAAGGGAGAGAGTTGGAGTAGCACCCATTGTGGAAAAGATGGTTGAATCGCGTCTCAGGTGGTTTGGACATGTGAGAAGAAGACCGATAGAACATCCAGTCAGGAGGGTGGATGAGATGGAAGATGGACAAAGGGCGAAAGGCAGAGGAAGACCTAAGAAGACCATCCATGAGGTGGTCAAACGAGATCTACATGTAAACGGTCTCTCTGTAGATATGGTACATGACAGAGTACAATAGTGTCGTTTGATTCATGTAGCCGACCCCACTTAGTGGGACAAGGCTTTGTTGTTGTTGTTGTTTATTTTCTGAATGGTAATAGAAATTGTCTTTTCAGGACCTAAGGAACGATGCTATCTCCCAATTTTTTTTTTTATTATTAACAAGATTAGAGGTTTACTGAAAAAAAAAAAAAAAACACAGTAAACAAAACCCCATAAATGCTAGAGTTCCACATTGTTTACTCCCAATGGTCTTTCCTGTTTCCACCATTCCTTTCATTTCTGTCCCAGGATGCACCAATGACACCCAAAAGAAGGGGGCTGGGACTATATGTTTGAGATACAAGTTACAACTAGTGTGCTAAAACAAAATATTGAATTCAATTGTTTTTTCCATTCATTTGATCTACAATAATATTATATTAGTTTCTAAGAAAAACAATTATAAATTGTACTTTGTCATCTATCTTGGGCTCAAAATCTTCAACAAATCATATCAAAAGAAACTTGCAGATTGCAGAAGCATGAATTGATCTCGATATGTTTGATCCATTAATTTTACTAAGAAACCAGAAGTTGAGATAAAAATTAATTCAATGCTTTTCATTTGGACCATGTCTTTATGAACTGATAGATACATCATGCGAGAAAATCAGACACACAAAATTTCTTGACTATTATGATGGTTCTGTTCTGTCCATTCCTCTAATACACCAAAAAGATCAGAAAAAATAAAACAATATTTCACAAATAAAACACATCTAGATCATACCCCAAAACTTTAATTCAAAAGGCCTTGTCAATCATCAACTTTAGCTTCATTCAATAACTCCGATTTGCTTCGCCGATTGAATGACTTCTCTCTGATAGCGTCCAAGATTACTCCTCCCTCCATGTCATGGCCATAGTAACTTGCTCAGCCACACCAATTCTTGCAGGGCTCCCACATGGCGAAGACATACTCCAAACACTACTAAATTCACCATCGCCGCTCGAAAATTCACTACTACTATTAGTAGTACTAGTTTTTTCCATTGAGAGTGTTATTTTTCGTCTTGTTCTTCTTATAACTCTTTTCTCTTCACGCCTTGTTTTTGCTATTGAATTGAGCCTCTTTGCAAGAGTAGCCAAGTCAACAGGGGAAGACAATCTTATTGCAAATACGAATTCTGCATAAACGCAAGTAATTAATCATGCAAGTAGTTAATCACACTGATAGTAAAAATTCATACATCCAGAGAAGACAAATTCTGTAGTTACAAATCCATCCAACCGAAAACAAGTTCACGTAAAACTGCAACAAAAAGATAAACACCCAGAGAAGACGAGCTACCAAAGGGAACCCATGTACCAGAGGAGAAGAGAACCCATCAACAACAACACAAAGGCGAACAGAGAAGAGAATAGAAGAGAAGCTAAGAGGGGATTGAAGAGGAGACCATGAACTGAAGAACGACGCGAACACAATGGCTACAAAGACGAAGGTTCGACGGCGACTAACCTTGTTCGCGGTGGGTTTGACGACAACGAGGTTGTGGTGGTCCTGGCAGCGGCGACAAGGCATGGGATTCCGCTAGGGCTCTTCAATGATGGCGACAAGTTGCTCCTAGGTGCATTATAATTTATCATCAGGTTCCATGTATTGAGCAAGTCGGTCAATTTCAAAAGGATAATCATTTTCTCAAATGTGCCTAATCTTCCTAGTTTTATACACTGTTGCAAGCTGATTTTCTAGTCTTCTGATTCTTTCTTCAACCTGTACCATTATGTGCAAATCAGATGAATAACCATGGCCTTCACCTTCATTACCGGAATGGTTTACCTTCTCCGAAGACATCTCTTGTTCTCTGGTCCCATTTTCACCTGAGAAATCCTCCTCCATAGCCACCATTGAAGGTTCACTCTCACTGTCATCATCCAAAATAATCACAACTTTCTCCTTCTGTTGCAATGGCTCTCCTGCAGCTCCATAGTCTGCAGTAGAGGCTGCAGAGCTCGACAAATTCTTACCTTCTTCGTCACTTATTAGTTTCCCCGGATGGCGAGTCGTAGCACCACAATCCTCAGAGGAATTGGCAGCATTCAGAACCTTATGTGCTGGAACATCAGCATCACAGTTTCCCTCGGCTTCTTTTCTGTCATTTTTAGGTGCAAAACCTGGAGGAACATCAGGAATTTCAGCATCACTGGTTTTTCGTTTTGCTTTATTGAGTAGAGCAGCGATATTCGAAAATCCTGCACGTTTTTTGTGCTGTGCAATATGAATAGCAGGATCGAAATTGCACAACACTGAATTCTTCCACCACTCTGCATACCCTGAAGTAACATCTGCCTCAAACAACCGAGAAGGAAAGTACAATTTTCTTTCAGATATAGGCCTGCAATAATTTTCCCAAGCCATAGCTTCACTCTTATCTAATCTTTGCACACAAGCCGGTATATCTTGATCCAATCCAAACTGCAAAGCGACGCGATTCGGGAGGTACTGCTTTACTATGCTATCAGAACCAAACCCAACTAGCTCCGAAACTCTCAAACAACTAGCATAAGCTTCAAGCTCTTTAACCGAATCTGAATCTTTGCCTAATTGTATCCATTTCTCATGCTCAGGATAGAAAACTTTGTACTTACCACTAGCAAGTCTTGCATATGGCCTCCAAAGAAAATGATCCACGGATGAGTTCAATGCCGCTCTCACATTCTCCAATTTCGCAGGCTTAACCTCATGCCACCTTGTGACTATAGGTTCTCCACTTTTGATCACCTTCGGTTGCGGCGGTTGCAAGTTCTTGAATCTCTCCCACACCCAAACCTGAACCAAATGAAACGGTGATCGGAGGGTAACTTGTAATTTTACATCCTTCTCGACAACCTTGTTTTCTTTCACTCCAACAATTGCTTTCTTCAACAAGTCCAAATCCCTGTAAATACTCGCCAGAACCGCCGGCGCCAACGCAATCGAAACCCCTCTAGCTAGTTGAATGGCTATAGGGAACACGCTCTTTGCTATCAAATCTCCATTAGGAAAAACAAAAGTTGATAACCAAGCAGCAAGAAACGCTTCATGTTCAATCTCCTTCCCACTATCCATGAAAACACCCATCCAAGCAGACATTGAAGCTTTATTCTGTTTGCTCCTTCCAGCTTCTTTTCTTCCGGAAATCAATTTCTCTTCAATATACTTCATTTCCTCGTCCTTACGAGCAGTAAAACCGGGGCCACCAATAACAGGGTAACCCCCCAAAACCATGACGTCCTCCAAGGTGATTGTAGCTTCACCCCATGGAAACACAAAAGTGTTGGTCTCAGGACACCATTTCTCAGCAACCCCAACATAAAGCTCCATTGATGAGTTTGTTTTGAGTATGTTACACTTTGTGCTCATTAGAGCATCAAGGATGCCAACTTTCTTCCACATTGAAGCATATTTTGGATAAAGGGTATCCAACCAATGAACCCATTTTTTTGGTGGGGAACGCCACCATAGGGTTTCAATTTTCATAGGCCAGTTCTTGGGTTCGAAAACTGGTGGAACAGCGGAGAAAGAAGATGAAAGAGCCTTAGAATTAGAATCCGAAACATGATGATCAGTGGATTTTGCATCCGAAGAAATGATGGGATTCAAAAAACGGGCATTTCTCAGAGTTGGTTTGCTATCACCAGCTGGTGAAACCATGAAGGCTTCTCTTACCACCATGATCCTCTGCAATGCTTCTTCTTCATCCATCATAGATATGACTCTGACTCTGACTGTGACTCAAGATTCAACTCAAATTAAGTGCTTTGTTTCTTCAGGTGTGTGAAAATGTCTATAATTTTGCCACCGAGGTATCTTGTGTTTCTGAAAATGGTGCTTGTTTTAACTTCTTCAGCACGCGGTGTGTGTGTGTGTGTAAGCAGGGTTGCAAAGAGAGTCGCTCTACTGAGAGGGAGAAATAACAAGAATGAAATTTACCTTTTATTTTTTTTTAACGAAAAAAGCAGTGTCCATTGGTATTCTTCAGTGTTCAGTCCCTTCGTATTCTTTTCTTTTCTTTTTTTCTTTTTTTTTTCTGTTTTTTCTTAGTTTCTTTTTTATATTTTAATTAATTTGTTATAAAAATCCATCTCAGGAAAATAAACAAAAACTCGGCCATGGTATTTATTATTACCAATTAGTAACCGTTCAATAAAGCACATGGCTATGTTGTTTTAACGATAATATTTAAAAAAATAAGTTAGAATTTGTCTTATTTAATATTTATTAATTATTATAATAATTAATAAATATTAAATAAGATAAATTTTAATTATTTTTAATTAATTTATTTTAATTATTAAATATTTTTATATTTTAAAAAATATTATTTGCTCATGAGAACAAATTAGAGTTTAGATATTAGTTTTATCATTGTTAAATTTAGCTGTAGATTGTAGATTTTATTTATGAGTCATGCATTTATTCTTTCTCTTCTTAATTTGATGTGTTTAAATGGATACGTATTTAAATGTATACTGGTACTAGCATTTTAGTATTCAATGAATTGAGAGGCTTCCTTCTCAAAGAAGCTTTCCTTAAAAAATCTCTCAATTTTGTCTTTTTCCAAGACTTTTTCCCAATTCAAACATGCAAGGGAAAATCGGAGGTCCATTTATAATTTTTTCATTTAAAATATATATTTTTTATTATTGCTTTTATCTTTTTCTTGAGAACATTTTTTTTGGAAGGATAATTTTGCCATTTTTTAATTTTAATATTAAAAGTTAGACGGTATTTTCTATCGTTATTGACACCATATGTGTTATTTATAGGTGTAGACAATTGTTGATGACGACAAAAGACAAATCTAAATCTCCGATTCTAATACCATAAATTAGAGGATCAATTTTTCACAAATTCAGACCATCATATTTAAAATTTGACGAGACCATCAAATGACCAGTTTGAATTGAAGAAGATTGAACGGAGATTAAAGTAGTATCAAATCTGAGTCTTAGATTTGAACTTCTTTCAATCTAAAGAACAGGAACGAAACAATGAAGATCGAACAGTAAGGGGTCCACAAATCTGACCCTCAGATTTGTGCCTATCTCCGTGTGTCATACATACACCCGAAAAAAAAGGATTGAGGACTAGAGCCACGCTCCTCTCTTTTTTTTCTCCTTGTTCATTTCTTTGAACATCATTTTTTTCATTCTCTGCGGCCTACTTTCATATACTTTACTGATCCAAAAAATTAATCACAATGACCAAAAGAGAATATTAAAAAAGTTGATCGTGCTAAATTTTATATTGTTAATTATCTTAGTTAAACTAATTATGTAAGTATTTTTTTAATTTTTTTGAATATAAATATAAAAATAATAATATTTGTGAGTTAATGTTATTTATAGTAAATAAATGATAATATTAACATTATGTAGATGATTGTTAGTTTTACATGCATATATATGTTTATAATGTTAGCTAATTTTTGTTAATAATAATAATAATAATAATAATAATAATAATAATAATAGTAATAATTTGATTGTGAATAATAATTAGGATTATATTTGTTATGATATAATTAGATTTATTTTATAGATTTATTGTATTTGTTAGTAGAATGCGTAATTGGAATTTAGTTTGTTGGTTAAAATTCTTGATAACAACTTATTTTGAATTTGTTGGTTGTTTTTATTTAGTATTAGTGCCATAATGAATTAGTTAAGCAATGTTAATAAATAAATTAATAGAGTTTAATTTGTAAATAATTTGATTAATTATTTTAAATTATATGCGAATATAAATTAGAATTTTTGGTTTAATGTATAAACTATACTTGTAATAGACTAAATAGTAATTTAAACTAATTATTGTCATAATCTAAATAATTAAATTATTGGAGATAATTATTAATTAGATTCTGTGTTAAAATATAATTAATTATGGCCATTTTGTTTATGCATGTGTGTAGAGTGAAGACTCATTTATTAATTATATTTATAAATAGGTATTGTTATAAATAAGATGAATATATTCGTCTGGATATTGTTGATAAGAAACTTAGTTATAATGATAATTAGGTAAAAGTTGATTTAGTGAATAATTTATTAC